>NC_084556.2:23862500-23865000 GCF_033978685.3 Nerophis lumbriciformis
CGAGAGAACAAACTTAAACATGGCAAAACCTGCATCTGCAGCTTCTCAATATTTTATATGGATAAATGTCTGTCCTCCAGCTAACTCGCTGAATCGGCTGCTGACCAAGTTACAATGTTTAAATGGTTTGTTTCTCTGATTTGGTAGACAACTTTTTCTCCTTCACACTATCTATCTTGGTTAGTTGGAGGGCAGGATTGTGTCGATCTCTGAGCGGCGGTCAAACGTTCACGTCAACTGTCTGATCAAAACTTATGTTTGTTTCTTCAGGAGATGAAGCAGGAACAATGTATAACCATATATTAACTCTTTATCACACAAATAGTTTTGTTTAATGTGTAAACAAAACAGTAGCAACGTGTAACAATATATGAACTTGGTAATGCTAAAACGGCACAGTATTAATTCAACCGGCGGGGAATGGGCTTGTAACTCAAGGTATGCTCGCAATTTAAAGCCTAATGAAAAGCAGAGAGACAGCTTGTATCTCCAATTACTCATAAGTTGAGTTACCACTGTAGTCCATTTGCCAACGTATCAATCTACTTGCTAACAAAGTGCCATGTCATATTGTTAACAGATAAAAACATTTTAGAATCATTTTGTGATCATATCACTAATTGCTGATTGCAATTGTTGTGCAGATGACTCAAGGACTCGTGCACAGCGGGTCAACTCCAGCGTTCTTACACACCGCCAACCTCCAGCAGCAAAGCACCGTGGGATACATCCAGCAGCAACAGCAGCCGCCGCAATCACAGCAGCAACAGCCGCAACAAAGACAATACCAACTTTCCCAAAACCAAAATGCGAACGTTTCAGACTTCAGAAATATGCTAACGCGGTAGCATTGTGGAAACTGGTATCCAACTCTGCAGCAAAACTGACCCAAGCGGCCAGAACATTCAATGTGAAGCCGCTGGTTCACAGGACGACAATGTGTTGGAGTTCAACAACAGTAAGATGCGGCACGGAGCACACGTGACTAAAGAATGTGGTGATGAGAGGCGGGGCCTTTCATCACCAGACTGCGACAGGCTGAGTTGTCATCGAAACAAATGGATTTATCACAGCTCTCATGAGGACGCCACTTTCATTTCGCACTTTGGTACCACACCTCACCCAGAAGTAGAATATTTATTTTTGTTTCTAAAGTTAATATTAAATGTTCCCACTAAATAATGGCTTCACAGTGAGATTATTTTCCTTCGTTCTAACTCCACTGGGAAAAAAAGGGATTAGTGGGAATCGCAAAAGTCAACATCAACCACTAAACTTGCTGCTATGCAAGTGTAGCGTCTACAGGGCCTTCAGTGTGAAATATCATTATCTTCTTTTTTAGCTACACTGAAATCCCTGACGGTATGTTTGTCCAAAATTGACAGGCATTTGTCGCGGTCTTTAATAGAAAGCTCAATCTGCAAAATGAAGGGCTGCTTCAACACCTGTCACTGAAATGAACAACGGAGCTCTAATGAGCCCTGCAGCACCACTGTTGACTGACTTGTGAGTGGAGGTGAAGGAGGTTTATTGTGCCTTTAACCATGCTACTACTGCTACTACTATACTACCATGGTGCAGTTCCATTGTTGTCTGATTACGGCTTTAAAAATCCTGCTCAGGTACATTTGGAATACAAAGTTTATATTTTCATAGATAGTAATTTATTTTTTCCCCCCCAACATTAGATCAAAAACAGGGAAGATTTAGATTTATATTGGGGATTGAAAGAAAAAGAGAAATATATATATATATATATATAAATACTGGATGCCTTTGCAACCTTAACTTTAAAGATTTAACCCTTTTTTCGCGAACTCTGTCACATTCAATCGTTTATTTGATGAAACCCTGATTACATTTGTTTGAAATTATGTCATGAGATTTAGATGAATTGTCAATGTTCATGCAGTCATTGAAGGGTCACCACTGGTCTTAACTTCTTGCTCCACCTCACTGAATTAAATGAATACCGGTAATATGTGGGGACAATTACAGATGAATAGACTGAGACTGGATGCTGTCCAAATATGTCCAGTATTGCTTGGATTCGGCTCATTAAATATCATGTGGTGGTCTAGCCAGCGTCTGTTCTCGATGGGTACGAGGTGCCATTTCGACCAACCCGATGAAAAATGCCCTATGGTTAGTTGTTTTTGGCTGTATGAACCATTCAAATCGTGGAAAGGATAAATGTTTCTTCTGAGTTCTCCGGGAGGTAATCAAGAAGGGCGAAGGAGTGCAAGATTATACGAAACGACTGAAACGAGTGGCAAGCGCTCCAGTCCAAGGGAGCAGAGTCGAACACACAGGTTTGCAGTGTTCACTTTGTTAAAGGGTTTGTTTGATATACTTTTAAAGTTTAGTATTTCAAATTTAAGTATTATCTTGATATTATTTGTATTTCTTAAAACACAATTTTGCTTCGAGTGTTTTGTAAAGAACCAACTCAGCGAGTCTAAATAAAAGAAAGCTATTGTGAGCAAAACCTAAAAGAGTT
>NC_084556.2:23870000-23932500 GCF_033978685.3 Nerophis lumbriciformis
GGTTTGCTTCTGTGAGCCAAAGACAATATTTGTAGTTTTGTCTGAGTTTAGCTGAAGAAATATTTTTTGCATCTACACACTGATCTGTTCGATGCAGTGACAAATCTATGTGTTTGAGACACATAGATCGGAGAATTATCTGTATAGTTGGGGTAAGACACATTGAAGCTGCGTATTAGCTGGCCCATTGGCAGCATGTTCAAGAGTAACAATAGGGTTCCCAGAATTGAGCCCTGAGGAATCCCACAGGTATAGTCATTTGGTCAGAGACACAGTACCAATTACAACAAAGTATGTGCTGTGATTGAGATAGACCTTGAACCAGTTAAGAGCAGAATCTCGGGCTGGGCAATTGTATGATCGTGATCGTTGATCGCGATTAATTTGAGTTTGATCACGGTGGTCAGCTGAAAGCAAATTTCCTCGATCAAAAATGGCGGATATTGTTAACTAGATGAGCGTATTGTGGTAACAAACACTTTAGACATGTAGTGGGTAACTCATCAAAATGTATTCAGACTGTGGATGACCTCTTTAACTGTTTGTCAGTGACAGGAATGAAAAGTGCTAGCTTTAGTTGTCTAGTTGGCTGCAGAGTAGCTATTTGATTTCCAAGAATTATTAGCTTTAAATAATTCTCATTCCAATCTGATGTAAAAATGAGTTCTATTGGAAGTGAAACTGGAGGGTTCGTTAATCTGTTTACTGTAGCAAACAGGACACAAGAGTTGTTACTACAGTTTGTGATGACTACAGAGAAATATTATTCCCTTGTTCTACCAAAGTCAGGTTGAACACATTTAACTTTTCTTTGTAAATCTCAATGAGCTTCAATTAGCGCTATTTCTGTTCGACTTTGCGGCACTCCCCTTTCTGTGCCAGACAGACTCTTCAATTCTTCATGGCTCTGGTTTTGTCATGTCTCAAACACATAGTTGAAGTGAGGTGCGGTAGTTTCAATCATAACTGCATTTGTGTTGTTTTTGTGGAGCCATATCTCCGTTAAAAACATAAAATTGAGATTGTAAGAAGAAATACATTTATTAAAATTGATTGGTTACTTAAAGATCTGAGTTTGAGGTTAGCTCGAGTTGCACTGGATATTGCACTGGATATTGTGTTCTTTAAAAGAATGTGGATTTGGCTACATTCACACTACAGGGTCAAATGTCCAATTAAGATTTTTTTGTGAAATCCGATCTTTTTAGTGGCCATTTAAATTACACAAAAATGTGATTTCTAATGTAAATGCAATCTGATCCTCATGCGGACATGACGTCATCACCTCGCACGCACTGCAGTGTTTACAGAGGTAAAAATGGTTCCAACTCTAGTTGGCCTCAGTACTGGTGCATTTGTGGTAATTTCAAGGATTTTGTGCAATCAAAGTAAACATTTTCTGAACTAAATTATTGCGTGTAGAAGATTAAGAAGGAAGAGGACAAATATTTTCTCTCTTGCAGTTTTACAGGATAATTTGCTTTGCTGTCCTCTGGGTGAGCAGTCAGAGTAGGGAGTGATGGAATTTTCACGTGAGTTCCTGAAACGTATTATTTTTACCTGTTTTCTGCTCTGTTGTCAACTATTTATTTTGTAACCGTCTTTATTGGCGAATAATTATGACATCGCTTTTTGATGACATTCTGGTCGGATAGATGCGACCTGAGCACGGAAGCGTTGACATTGAGGACAAATCCCATATATATTAAATTTATATCCACACACAAAAAAAGGCCTGGATCGGATATAAAAAAAATTGGAATTGCACTGTTCACATTGACATGAAAAAATCCCATACAGGACGCATATAGGCAAAACAACCCGGAATTGACCAGCAGTGTGGCGGTAAGGCCAAAGATTTCTCTGATCAGATAATCTGTCTGTCTCTTAACTAATATATGTGAAAGATCTGACATTGAGTACTGCGACTCAGAATCAGATTTATTGGCCAAGTATTTGACTAGGTCAACTGTGCTGTCTTTGTTCAATGCAATGCACCTTATAACATGCGAACAAACAGTTATTAAACTGTTTCCAATGTGAAAAAACACTAAAGTTTGTTTTGACTTTTCTGGATGGGAATTATTTATAAAACCTTTTTTTATTTTTTTATTTGCGGTATACTTATCAAAACACAACCCTCCAAAAATTATTGCAAAATATTCTATATCTTATGTATATCTATGGAAAAAAAATGTCATACAGAAAGTCAGAATACATCAGATAGCAACGTATTGTCAAAGCACTTTGAGTACCTTGAAGGTAGAAAAGCGCTATAAAAAACCCAAAACCAGTGAAGTTGGCACGTTGTGTAAATCGTAAATAAAAACAGAATACAATGATTTGCAAATCCTTTTCAACTTATATTCAATTGAATACACTGCAGAGACAAGATACTTAATGTTCGAACTGGTAAACTTTGTAATTTTTTTGCAAATATTAGCTCATTTGGAATCTGATGCCTGCAACATGTTTCAAAAAAGCTGACACAAGTGGCAAAAAAGACTGAGAAAGTTAAGGAATGCTCATCAAATACTTATACATCCCACAGGTGAACAGGCTAATTTGGAACAGGTGGATGCCATTATTGGGTATAAAAGCAGCTTCCATGAAATGATCAGTCGTTCACAAACAAGGATGGGGCGAGGGTCACCACTTTGTGAACAAATGTGTGAACAAATTGTCGAACAGTCAAAGAACAACATTTCTCAACGAGCTATTGCAAGGAATTTAGGGATTTCACCATATACTGTCTGTAATATCATCAAAATGTTCAGAAAATCTGGAGAAATCACTGCACGTAAGCGGCAAGGCCGAAAACCAACATTATGCAAAGCGAAAGCCATTTATCAACAACACCCAGAGACGCCGCCGATTTCGCTGGGCTTGAGCTCATCTAAGATGGACTGATGCTAAGTGGAAAAGTGTTCTGTGGTCTGACGAGTCCACATTTTAAATTGCTTTTGGAAACTGTGGACGTTGTGTCCTCTGGACCAAAGAGGAAAAGAACCATTCGGGTTGTTATAAGAGAAAAGTTCAAAAGCCAGCATCTGTGATGTTATGGGGGTGTATCAGTGCCCAAGGCATGGGTAACTTACACATCTGTGAAGGCACCATTAATGCTGAAAGGTACCGGTACATACAGGTTTTGGTGCAACATATGTTGCCATCCAAGCAAAGTCTTTTTCATGGACGCCCCTGCTTATTTCAGCAAGACAATGCCAAGCCACATTCTGCATGTGTTACAACAGCCTGGTGTCGTAGTAAAAGAGTGCAGGTGCTAGACTGGCCTGCCTTCAGTCCAGACCTGTCTCTCATTAAAAATGTGTGGCGCATTATGAAGCCTAAAATACAACAACGGAGACCCCAAACTGATGAACAACTTAAGCTGTACATCAAGCAAGAATGGGAAATAATTCCACTTGAAAAGCTTCAAAAATTGGTCTCCTCACTTCCCAAACATTTACTGAGTGTTGATAAAAGGAAAGGCCATGTAACACAGTGGAAAAATGCCCTTGTGCCAACTTTGTTTGCTATGTGTTGCTGCCATTAAATTCTAAGTTAATGATTATTTGCAAAAAAGAAAAAAAGGTTTCTCAATTCGAACATTAAATATCTTGTCTTTGCAGTATATTTAATTGAATATAGGTTGAAAAAAGATTTGCAAATTATTGTATTCTGTTTTTATTTACGGTTTACACAACGTGCCAATTTCACTGGTTTTGGGTTTTGTATAACTCATTTACCATTTTCTAACATACTGTAAGTTTTACCTAGTATGGTTACTTTGTAGTATCCTAGATCAACAGCAGAGGGGACAACGTTGGCTGATTGCTCTGGTGTCCACCGCATGGGGTGTAGGTTGCTCCAACTCAGGAGAGAGTTTTTCTCTTCAAAGGTGAACCTCCGAGAAATACTGTTCTGATAAAGAACTTTGTGACGTAGATGTTCAGAGACTTCTTGGCGTTGCCTCGACCACCCGCTGCTCTCCCAGGATAAGACATGGCAGCCTGGTGGAACCAAACATGAGTAAGAGCACTTTTGTGAAAAAGAGGGTGACACAAGGGACAATCCACCTTCAATTTGGGGGTGCACACTCGGTTCCCCTGAGAGCGACTCTCCTTCTTCTTCTTCTGGCTCTCCTACTTCTTTATTTTCTTGTGGGGCTGCCCTGTAAAGACAGAAACATCTTTGCTGAGGATGGTTCAAGGGAATAGCTTGTGAACTGTTGCATCTTACCATTTTGCCAGCACACTGAATGCTTTTTTAGCATTATTGAATTAAACTATGTCATCACTTATTTTTGTTCAGAACAAAATTTGGATTTCAGAAGTTGTGGTGGTGGTGTACTCAATTACCTTGAGTACAGGAGGCGTGGTTGGCGTGATATATACATATACATATATACTGTACATACATACATATATATATATACACACACACACACACATGTATATATACACACATATATATACACACACATACAGTCGCGATCAAAAGTTTACATACACTTGTAAAGAACATAATGTCATGGCTGTCTTGAGTTTCCAATAATTTCTACAACTCTTATTTTTTTGTGATAGAGTGATTGGAGCACATACTTGTTCTTCACAAAAATCATTCATGAAGTTTGGTTCTTTTATGAATTTATTGTGGGTCTACTGAAAATGTGACCAAATCTGCTGGGTCAAAAGTATACATACAGCAATGTTAATATTTGGTTACATGTCCCTTGGCAAGTTTCACTGCAATAAGGCGCTTTTGGTAGCCACCCACAAGCTTCTGGTAAGCTTCTGGTTGAACATTTGACCACTCCTCTTCCTTTACCACTTTTGACGAGTGTTTGGGGTCATTGTCCTGTTGGAACACCCAACTCCGCCTAAGACCCAACCTCCAGGCTGATGATTTTAGGTTGTCCTGAATAATTTGGAGGTAATCCTCCTTTTTCATTGTCCCATTTACTCTCTGTAAAGCACCAGTTCCATTGGCAGCAAAACAGGCACAGAGCATAATACTACCACCACCATGCTTGACGGTAGGTGTGGTGTTCCTGGGATTAAAGGCCTCACCTTTTCGCCTCCAAACATATTGCTGGGTATTGTGGCCAAACAGCTAAATTTTTGTTTCATCTGACCACAGAACTCTCCTCCAGAAAGTCTTATCTTTGTCCATGTGATCAGCAGCAAACTTTAGACGAGCCTTAAGGTGTCGCTTCTGGCTTCCTTCTTGCATTGTAGCCTCTCAGTCCATGGCGCTGCAAAACACGCTTGACTGTGGACACAGACACCTGTGTTATATCAGCTTCCAATTCATTGCAGACCTGCTTTTTGGTGTTTCTCGGTTGACTCTTGATCATCCTGACCAATTTTTTCTCAGCAGTAAGTGATAGCTTGCGTTTTCTTCCTGATCGTGGCAGTAACAAAACTGTGCCATGCACTTGATACTTACAAACATGTGTCTGCACAGTTGCTCTTGGGACCTTAAGCTGCTTTGAAATGGCTCCAAGTGACTTTCCTGACTTGTTCAAGTCAATGATTCGTTTTGTCAGATGTGTGCTGAGTTCCTTTGACTTTCCCATTGTCGCGTGTGTAACTGGGTCTAATGACTGCATCACATGAGCCCTATTTAAATGGTCTCAAAGAAGTCAAAAGGTGTCGTCAATCATAATCACTCACATGAATTTAAGAGGCCATGCCATGAAGCTAATTTGATTTGATTGGAACTTTTCTACATCACCAAAATTGATAATGTATGTTGCTGTATGTATACTTTTAACCCAGCAGATTTGGTCACATTTTCTGTAGACGCATAATAAATTCACAAAAGAACCAAACTTGATGAATGTTTTTTGTGACAAACAAGTATGTGCTCCAATCACTCTATCACAGAAAAATAAAAGTTGTAGAAATTATTGGAAACTCATATATATAATATATATATATATATATATATATATATATATATGTGTGTGTACACACACACACACACACACACACACACACACACACACACACACACACCAGGGACAGGTATGTCTGGTAAGGCAATTAGGTTTGTTATTAAATTTCATATAAAGCATTTTGTCATTTATTAATTGACATTTTACAAGGTATATCTCACATGTCGGGGTCGACGCGTAGAATTTTAAAATTCTCAATGATCTCTGTAATCTGCTGTCTTCCTGGTCCGATATAATGTACTGTAAACTACACACGTAATATTACAAAAGCAGTGTTTGGAAAAGTTTATGATCTCACTTACCAGTTTAACAGCAAAGCAGCAACCATTTTGAAATAATTTATATCATAAATATATCTCTCCTGGGGTTGATCACGTTTACTCGCATCTGACCACTGATTGGTCAACTGGCAAGAAGGCTGCCTCAGTAAGCCAATCAATGAGCTTGTGAGTGGTCTAAAAGGACAGGCTATAGTCTGAGCAGTGGATTTCTGCTTGGCACAAGCGTTTGACTTGCCTACATTCAATAGCGTACATTATTTTTGAAAATTAAAAAGAGCAGCGGACAAAAACTGGCTTTTTAAAGAGGTGCCCTCCCCCAAATGACATCCATGCTTGCTTGTGTTAACAAAATCGTAGCTGCGAGAAAGCGCAGTATTAAAAACAGAAACATACCTTATCTGTATTGTCCTTTTTCTTTTTCTGGGAGTTAATTGTTCCACTGAATTTGATGCAGACGAAGATGTCTCTTGTACATCCAATACTGTTTGTCCATCTGCGGACACAATGGGCATCTGCGGAATGTGTATGAAATGTTATTTTCCATTTTTTTCAATTTTAAGTAATGTATCTGACCTTGTTCTCTTCAGGGCCTTGTGCTTTTGTCGTGCTTGACTTTTCCACAAATCTTACAGCTGTGATTTGACCTTGAATAGCAACTTTTGTATGCTCTCTATAGTGCAGGGTCGCCAACACTTTCTTCAAGTCAGACACAGCCACAAGTGGAACTTGCTCTAAAGAGTCAACAACAACATTCGATAGGATAAAAGTCTGAATTTTCTGACTTTTTCTGGTAAACTCTATGGTATGTAAATCTGTTCATTCAGATAGCTCAACAGCTTGTAACGACTCAAAAAATGTCTAATACTCCAAACAAATAATGCTAGAAAATACAGATGAAGCAGTCATACATTTTTGAAAGCGCTACAGGTTAACATACATTTTACCTTATTATTTATTGATTCCTGCCAACCAGAAAGAGAACCAGTTATTCATTTCTCAATTTCTACAAATCGTGAAATGAAGAAGGTATTTGGGTCACACTAAAACAAAATAGGTACAGTAAATTAAAAGTATAAAGTCGTAATGTTACAAGCATAACGGTATTTTTGCTGCTGTAAATGTTAATCCAAGGTTATTGCTGGCTTACTTAATTTCAATTAACCAAAAAAGACCCCAATATTTGGACAACTCCAATATTATTGTCAGAATGTCATACAGGAACACTTTTAATGTGTTACTTAAATGCACTACATTAATTTGGGCAAAACATGGTAACCATTTTATCTGAAATCCGTCAGCGAACACAATAGTCGGAGTCTCTTCACTCATCTTTGCGCTGGCGTATGCATTAACATGATCACTGACCATATAACAACCCACGCCTCCTTCCAGGTAACCGTCCGTGATTAAGGTAAAGGAGCATTTACGCTCAAAATAAATAGTGCGATTAATTTGCATGCATATATCCATTTTCTTCCATCCATTTTCTACCGCTTGTCCCGTTCGGGGTAGCGAGGGGTGCTGGAAAATTTCTCAGCTGCATTCGGGCGGAAGGCGGGGTACACCCTGGTCGCCACCTCATTGCAGGGCCAACACAGATAGACAGACAACATTCACACTCACATTCACACATTAGGGCCAATTTAGTGTTGCCAAACAACCTATCCCCAGGTGCATGTCTTTGGAGGTGGGAGGAAGCCGGAGTACCCGGAGGGAACCCATGCAGTCACGGGGAGAACATGCAAACTCCACACAGAAAGATCCCGAGCGCAGGATCGAACCCAGGACCTTTGTATTGTGAAGCAGATGTACTAACCCTTCTTCCACCGTGCTGCATGCATATATGGTTAATGCAATACTTTTTTCCATCCATCCATTTTCTACCGCTTGTCCCTTTTGGGGTCGCGGGGGGTGCTGATTTATCGCAGGAGTTAATGCATTACGTTTTACAGCCCTAGTTATTTTTCCAAAGAGTGAATGTCAAAATTCCCAGACAACTGGTAATGCATTAGTCTGAAACCTTTCTCTAGAGACATGCCACAGATTCATCAGGTTATTAATTTTTGCCAAAAACACAAACCCAACAAAAGTAGTTAATTTATTTCGCAAATGCAAAGTTCTTCAGCCAAGCAGTTGTCTCCTGGTCTGCTGTGTGGAGAGTGACTAATCCTCCTCTCAGTCTTGGAGAGGGCAAGCTTCAATGATAAGCGTGTTAATATATTGTATGGAGCTATTTCTCTTTACCTAACACACACGTTTGCGCAAATCACATTAAAATGTTTATTATGATGATGACGGTCTTAATGTGCCAAAACATGAACTATTTTACTGTTTGACACACTTGTACTATCACAACTTTATTCTCACAATGTTACATCTCGCTAGTAATGTTACCACTTTATTTTCATTGAACTATGTCTTTATTTCTTGTGATATTTAAACTTTCTCAAGTTTAACCTCTAGAAGAGGGGTGTCCAAACATTTTGCCCTGGGGGCCACATCGGTTAAAAAATTTGGTCGACGGCTGAAAGCCGACTTTTTGTGATAGAGTGATTGGAGCACATACTTGTGGGTCACAAAAACATTCATGAAGTTTGGTTCTTTTACGAATTTATTATGGGTCTACTGAAAATGTGACCAAATCTGCTGGTTCAAAAGTATACATACAGCAATGTTAATATTTGGTTACATGTCCCTTGGCAAGTTTTACTGTAATAAGGCGCTTTTTGTAGCCATCCACAAGCTTCTGGTTGAATTTTTGACCACTCCTCTTGACAAAATTGGTGTAGTTCAGCTAAATTTGTTGGTTTTCTGACATGTACTTGTTTCTTCAGTATTGTTCACACGTTTAAGTCAGGACTTTGGGAAGGCCATTCTACAACCTTAATTCTAGCCTGATTTAGCCATTCCTTTACCACTTTTGACATGTGCTTGGGGTCATTGTCCTGTTGGAACACCCAACTGCGCCCAAGACCCAACCTACGGGCTGATGATTTTAGGTTGTCCTGAAGAATTTGTAGGTAATCCTCTTTTTTCATTGTTCCATTTACTCTCTGTAAAGCACCAGTTCCATTGGCAGCAAAACAGACCATGTTTTTGTGACCAACAAGTATGCGCTCCAATCACGCTATCACAAAAAAATAAGAGTTGTAGAAAGCATTGGAAACTCAAGACAGCCATGACATTATGTTCTTTACAAGTGTATGTAAACTGGGCTGCAAATCTTTGGGTGTCCCACGATTCGATTTAATATCGATTCTTGGGGTCACGATTCGATTATAAATCGATTATTTTGATCCAACGCGATTCTCGATTCAAAAACGATATTTGTCCGATTCAAAACAATTCTCTATTCATTCAATACATAGGATTTCAGCAGGATCTACCCCAGTCTGCTGACATGCAAGCAGAGTAGTAGATGTTTGTAAAAAGCTTTTGTAATTGTAAAGGACAATGTTTTATCAACTGGTTGCAATAATGTAAATTTGTTTTAACTATTAAATGAACCAAAAATATGACTTATTTTATCTTTGTGAAAATATTGGACACAGTGTGTTGTCAAGCTTATGAGATATGATGCAAGTGTAAGCCACTGTGACACTATTGTTCATTTTTATTTTATTTTTTTTAATAAATGTCTAATGACAATGTCAATGAGGGATTTTTATTCACTGCTATGTTAAAATTGTTACTAATATTGATACTGATAATATCCATTTTTGTTTCACTACTTTTAATTGTTCTGTGTCGTGTTTGTGTCTCCTCTCAATTGCTCTGTGTATTGCTGTTCTGAGTGTTGCTGGGTCGGGTTTGGTTTTGAAATTGGATTGCATTGTTATGGTATTGCTGTGTATTGTTTTGTTGGATTGATTAATAAAAAAAGAAAAAGAAAAAAGAAAAAGAAAATCGATTTTTGAAAAATGAGAATCGATACTGAATTGTACAACGTGAGAATGGCGATTTGAATTCGAATCGATTTTTTCCCACACCCCTAATATATATATATATATATATATATATATATATATATATATATACATACACACACACCGCATTTTCCGGAGTATAAGTTGCACTGGACGAAAATGCATAAAAAAGAAGGAAAAAAACATATACAAGTCGCACCGGAGTATAAGTCGCATTTTTTGGGAAAATGTATTTGATAAAACCCAACACCAAGAATAGACATTTGAAAGGCAATTTAAAATAAATAAAGAATAGTGAACAACAGGCTGAATAAGTGTACGTTATATGACGCATAAGTAACCAACTGAGAACGTGCCTGTTATGTTAACGTAACATATTATGGTAAGAGTCATTCAAATAACTATAACATATAGAACATGCTATACGTTTACCAAACAATCTGTCACTCTTAATCGCTAAATCCGATGAAATCTTATACGTCTAGTCTCTTACGTGAATGAGCTAAATAATATTACTTGATATTTTACAGTAATGTGTTAATAATTTCACACATAAGTCGCTCCTGAGTATAAGTCGCACCCCCAGCCAAACTATGAAAAAAACTGCGACTTATAGTCCGAAAAATACGGTGTGTGTATATTTATATATATATATACACGTACAGTATATATATATATATATATATATATATATATACACACACACACACACACACACACACACACACACACACACACACACACACACACACACACACACACACAACACACATACCTTCTCATTTCAATGCATTTTCTTTATGACTATTGAAATTGTAGATTGTCACTGAAGTCATCAAAACTATGACACCTGCGAAGTGAAAACCATTTCAGGTGACTACCTCTTGAAGCTCATCGAGAGAATTACAAGAGTGTGCAAAGCAGTAATCAGAGCAAAGGGTGGCTTTTTTGTTAAGTATATATAACTCCACATGTGTTCATTCATAGTTTTGATGCCTTCAGTGACAATTTACACTGTAAATAGTCATGAAATAAAGAAAACGCATTGAACGAGAAGGTGTGTCCAAACTTTTGGCCTGTACTGTATGTATGTATATAAATATAAAAACATATACATATATACTAGGGGTGCGGGAAAAAATAGATTTGAATTGCGATTCTCACGTTGTGCGATTCAGAATCGATTCTCATTTTTTAAAAATCGATTTTTAAATCGGTATATTAGCCGGACCCACTAAATTTTAGGGGAAAAAAATATTTTCAATATACTAGCCACACCGGACTATAAGCCACAGATATATATGTTGTGAAATTAGTTATTTACACAGAAATACTTTGTAAATGTGTATTTACAAACATTAATTGTTTCCAAATGGTGTCTGTAACACGGCAGTAAAACGACTGATCAAACAAAACAGAAGTCATCGTCATGAACCAACTCACTGCCGAAGCTAGCTCTCCAATCAACTAAACAGACTCAATAACTCCACGATAACGTCTTGGTCAGTTTACTGCGGAATTTGTGAAACTAAAACAATACCACAAGAATGCCGTTGTAAGTTAATAATACTTACGCAGACACTAATATGCTAACAAACGTGTTAGCATATTACTTAATGCTAACGACACTAATCTCATTACGTTACGTTGGCGTGTATAAATATGCATGAAAACAGTCCTACAGACATCACACATATCGACAGTTTAGCAAGTATAAACAGTTTTAGTTTTACTGGAAAACTTACAAATGTTGCTTGGAGTGATGACCGTCTTATAAGCAGCAGGGTTCAAAGTGTAGGAAAAAAGTAAAGTTAAAGTTAAAGTACCAATGATTGTCACACACACACTAGGTGTGGCGAAATTATTCTCTGCATTTGATCACCCCCTGGGAGGTGAGGGGAGCAGTAGGCAGCAGCGGTGGCTGCGCCCGGGAATACGTTTTGGTGATTTAACCCCCAATTCCAACCCTTGATGCTGAGTGCCAAGCAGGGAGGTAATGGCTACCATTTTTATAGTCTTTGGTATGACTCGGCCGGGGTTTGAACTCACGACCTACCGATCTCAGGGCGGACACTCTAACCACTAGGCCACTGAGTAGGTAGCGGTTTATAGTCCGGTGTAGTCAAAGTTCTTGTTTGATACAATCACACATCACTGCATTATTGCTAGCAATTTGAAACAGAAATACCGTAATATTAATAATACTGTCACAATTTTACTAAAAACTGGTTCCAGTTGAAAATCACTGCACCAGAGTACTAAAACTATAGTACTTTTCAATGCAAAGTACAAACATGCCTCCTAAGGGCTACCAGGAGGTATGACATCAGCACTCCAATTTGTGGAACTTGGATTTTCTCTTTAAAAAAGACAGAGGTGAAAAGAATAATTGTTACCTGATGTCTCCGCCACAGACTGGGTGAATTTTTGCGGGGCATGAGGGTAAGAGTAATAGCCACCAACAGCTGTCTTCTGGAGAATCACGTTGTCCTTCTGAGTCTTGGTCCACTGGATGAAGTTCTTCACAGTAGGGTCATTTACATATGGTTGACCTTTGTGGTAGCCTGTAATGTCAAAAAAGTGAAGAAGTATTTTATTTTATTTTTTAAATAGACTGATGGCACTTAAAATGTGAACAGTGCTCACCAGTAATGAACAGCTCTGTCTCACAGCTCGTGGTGAGGTAGGGCAACGAGCCTTCCACCTGACATACTCGCATCTGAGTGCACACCAGGTAGGTCACTAAGGGAGAGAGATGATGTATTTCAGATGTTTAAAAATATGTCAGTGGTGGTTCCACATGAGTTGTCTCACTTGGGCTTATATTTACAAAGATTTCAGGTTGAGAAGAGGAAAAAATCTCCAGGATAAAAGGCTGCTCTGATGTTCCATCGACCACATGGACCCAGCGGAACGTCCAGTACTTCTCTAGACCAATGAGTATGGATGTGATCAATCACACATCAATATTTATTCATATTTAAATGATGAATATTTAGCATCTCACCATTGTTGCTTTTGCACTTTTTTCTTTCAACACGACCTACAAAAGTGACCAAACCGATGATGTCACACACTGAGTTGTTGAAAAACCTCCCAAGGTTTGATCTGACGAATTGAAAAATTATGAAATTACTCAGACTACAACACAAACGCTGTGAAAAAAAAACTAAAACACAACAAAAATGCTGTAAACCAAACAACTTGTGTGCCTCGCCTCAAGTATGGATGGCCAGCTGATGAGTTTAAGACAGTGGTTCTCAAACCTTTTTCACCAAGTACCACAATAATGGCCAACATTAAAATACAGTAGCGTAGTAGGCCTAAGTATTCATTAAAAACAAAATTTAACATAAAATTGCATATAGTTTGACCAGTAACAAACACTGTGTTAGGAAAATATAACACTGTACTTTAATCAAGTGATTCTTTGGCGTACCACTATATGGAGCCCACGTACCACTAGTGGTACAGTACCACAGTTAAAAAAAAAATGGTTTAGGATATGATATTACCTTGTGGTGAAACGATAAGACACATCAGGCAATGACCACTGAGGTTGAACTTTCTTCGGTGGCACCACAGTGATGACTGAAGCTGGATTGCGAAAGTTCAGGGAGATTTCTGCAGAAAAAAGTAAGAATTACAACATTAACATGACTTTTAGTCAACATTAACCCTTCCAGGGCACTCAATGAAAGCACATTTCATGACTTCTACCAATAATAATACTGTTATACTGTACTAATAATAGTACTACTAAAACCAGAAAAAAACTGTTAAATGTACTTTTCTTGTATTTAATTATAGAATATCATGTAATTTGTCCGTCTCAAAAATGTGTTAAATAATTGTAATGTGCTTAGTGTCAATATGCTATTTGCATAAATGCCAT
This sequence comes from Nerophis lumbriciformis, assembly GCF_033978685.3. Classification (NCBI taxonomy): domain Eukaryota; kingdom Metazoa; phylum Chordata; class Actinopteri; order Syngnathiformes; family Syngnathidae; genus Nerophis; species Nerophis lumbriciformis. The sequence continues at coordinate 23,884,062 of NC_084556.2, forward strand.
GTTGCTATATGTACTGTATATCAGCCTAAGCACAAAATGGTATCAACAGCGCCTCTGCTGGTTGTATCGCTCACTCACACACACACAGGCACACGCAAAAAGTGTCAATGTGATGGCAAACGTACCAACTGAGGTAAATTCCTTAATTCCGTAATGGTCCATTTGTGGGCGCGAGCGTTTTAAATAACTCTGCTTAAGGGAGTAATATTGGAGGTACAACACCGTTCCAACATTGAGCGTGAGGTAATACTGTGGACAGAGTTCATTCCAAAGCACAAGAGACATGGTGCCACTCTGGTCAGCAACTTCAAAGTATGCCTGAAAGAAAGGAAAGTGAAATGAAGACAAACTGAACTACGGTGAAGGTCACATCTTGATGGTTTTAAATTCACCTGGTAGGGAAAATCTATCTTGGACCCCATCTTGCCATAATACCTCAATCGGGATTTATGCAATATCCTCACAAGAAGAGGGAGGGGCTTATATGAGCTTCTGAAAGATGACTCCAGGCTGTGAAGAAGAGAGATCTTGGACACTGTTGAAAGGAGACACTGATGGTAATAAAACACATGCTTTTTTTTTTTTTTTTAAACAAAGATTTAGGGATATATTGCTTTCAGGTGACATTTCAGTGTAAACCAAAAATGCACTTGACTATACCTTTTATTTGGACTTTCTCTAAATGTTGTCCAAATGGTTAAGGTTTCAGTACGGTTTGCAAAACTTCCTGTTCTCTAACATGGAGCTGAATGGCAAAATTCACAACGGGTGAGAGATCCATTAATTGACTAGTACATTTTCCGATTGCTCTGTGACACTCTTATTCTTAAGCTTATTGGCCACTTCCCTGTTTGAAGCCTTGCAATGGTGTTAAAATATAGACAACATCAAGAAGACAGTTAAAATACCAATTAGAAATGCTCCGATCGATCGAAAAAGTATGTGTTATTGTTATTGAAAGTATGTGTTGTTATTGTTTACAAACTTTAGGAATGAATCCCTAAACACAGGAGGATTTTAAAGGGCAAAAACCAAATTATTTAAAATATTAGTAGATAGCAGTTATTGCTTTTGTGTACTCTACTGACTTTGTTTGGCTCAAACAATTAATAAATAATAAAACAAAATGAGCAACTACTTTAAAAATTGTGTTAATATTGTTACATTGTGATAATGTGTCAAAAGCACATCGGCCGATCTCACTCACAGATGATCGGTATCGGACTCTGCAGGATAAACAGCACAGCATTAACTTGGGGTGGGTATTGTTTACATTTTAACCGTTGTAAGCGTGCACAATAATTGGACCGATATTAGGAATTATGACATCACTCAATAGATCCGATAACATGATAAAACACGAAAACAAATAGCTCTGATAATATTTATACATATTTTTTTGAATGCTCCAATAAAGCAAGATTACCTACTGTGCTGGAGGTTCCTACATCGTACAATGTCTAAGCTCATCGGACCTCACAGTGTAAACAATCGTGTGGGACTTCGTTACTCAACATAAAAAGACATCCTACATGCCGTCCGAACAAATGTCTTGCAAAAACACCTGATGAACATTTTCGCCAAAATGTTGCCCCAGTTCTCAGAAGGCCAAATATAGTGCCAGCATTTTGCGTAATTAACTGGTCCGTTTGCCCATTAAATCGCGTGCACAAAAAATCCTACAAGCTGGCGACTTTTTTTATTGAGTACAGCTGCAAAATAAGCAACCATGGGGCCAAAGAAAGTTGTAAGTGCCAGCACTTTTTTTTTTTTTTTTTTTAAATTAAATCAACATAGAAAAAAACACACGATACACTTTCAACTAGTGCATCACCCCCCCAAAAAACCTCCCTCCCCCATTCACACTCACACACACCCACTCACACAAAAGGGGTTGTTTCTTTCTGCCATCAATATTCTGGTTCCCACAACATGGGCAACACTTCTGCAAGGGACACAGTCCCTGAAGCACACTTGATAGTTTGTGCTGCTGGTCCACTAACATTTTCATTTAATTACTTTTTTTTTTTTTTTCTTCTCCCCTATGTAATTATTTTTATATTGTTTACTTTCCCTTTTATCCAAGAAAATATTTATTTATCTTATCTATAAAAAATAAAAATAAAAATAAATAAATAAATAAAAAGAGGAAAGAAAGGACCTTATCTTCACCAGACCTGGTTGTAAATGAAATTAGCTTCGTTTAAAGGTTGTTGTTTTTTTAAAACCAGGTCCAGTCCAGACAATGTCCAAGTCGGGTCCAGCAACACACACCTTCATTCATGTACACTGAGAAAAAAAAAAAAAAAAAAAAAGAACATTTTGGAACACAACAGATTGCATATAATCTATAAACAAAATTACATTTTCAAAACAAAAACAAAAAAAAACAAAAAAAAAATGTATGTACAGTCCAGCTTATGTTCAGGTCACTAAAAATTAGGGAATACAACAACAGATAGCATATAATCTATAAACATAATTACACTTTCAACATAAGCCTTTGAGGACTTCCCATCTTTTTTTATGTTTTTTGGCATCATTATCGTTTTCAACCATGTAACTTTCTAAAGTTAAAAAATACTGAATAAATGTTTTAAAGAAAGTAATACTAAGTGAATATCTGTTTTTGGCCTTAAAAATAAACCTTTTACCGAGTACTATAATTAAATTGATTAAATCATGATTGTCAATTAACTCTCCCAAAATAACAGAAACTACATCAAGCTTCATAAACAAACCAATCCTTAAACACATTTTTTCAACTTCCACCCAAAAGGAAGACACAATATGACAATACCAAAACAAATGCAGGGTGGATTCAGACTCCTGACAACAAAATCGGCAGTCATCTGACTCTGTCATATTCCATAATTTTAACATTTTCCCCGTGGGTAAGAAGTTATAACTAATTTTAATTTGAAAATAACGATTTTGCACATCAATAGTAGTTTTATAGATTAGTTTGAATATGGCATCCCACGGCAACGGGCAGTCAAAAAAGTCCTCCCATTTTCCAAATGTGTTGTATGGGGCAGCCTTCAAAGATTTCTTTATTAAATAAAACTTATAGCCAGCACTTTGATAAAGAAGGTGAAACACAGTTGAATTCAAGAAAACACACAAATAATGCACAAAGGAAGCGTCAACGTGGCTCTTCCCTTCCTCTCACTCATCTCCAACAAGTCTTTAAAAAAAAAAGGTAAAAGAGATATTAAAAATGCATTTATCCACTTCACTCATAATTTATATTGCATTGTTTGCACATGTTAAAGTACGGTATGATTTTTTTTCAAATAAGAAAAATTGCTATGACATGATAAGACTGGGCAATATATGAATACAATTGAGGTTTTTTGTTGCAAATGTTTTCAAAAATAAAAATAAAAATGTTTTCCCCTCTTCTTCCACCAGCACACTTTGTGCCCCCAGGAGCTTCCGTAGCTTCCGCCCTCCACCTTAATTCCTTAGTGGCACACCAAGCAAATCATGGCTAATGGTTACGCTAACTAGAGTGAGATGTTTGTTCCAAAGAAAAGTGTTGCCAATAGTTTGGTTTTGCAGCAACAGGCATGGAACAAATAACTGCATGGTGCTAAGTTTAATTAAAGAAAGGCAGCAGCACAACAAACTTACTCCAGTATCTGAAACCGAACCCTTCAGTATAGTGCGGGAAATGCAACTCTTTCCAAGGCACACAAGACTGTAACAACAAACAAACTCTGGCTAAAAAGCAACTTACTGTGGTGGAATCATTTACACCAGGTATGTAAGAATATACTATGTATGATGAGAAAGGAGCAAATTGGAGAACAATCACTAAAGCAGTCGCACTGCACACCGACAAGCTGTGTGAATGAAAATGCCTGTGTTTATCCGCTTCCTGAAACTATAGGCCTCTCAATGTTTTACTTGATTATTTATTTGAATACAATGTATAATATTATATTTTTATTGACAGAAGTATTTTATTCAAAACAGAAGCTTTACGTTTGCACTTTATTAATCTCAATGTTAGAGAATATTATTTAGTTGCATGCAAAGAGCAATGCTACATCTTTGTTAGCACGTGTATTTCATTCATTCAAGACAGAAGTATTGCTTCCAAGAGGAAGCGCCTAAGGGGCTGTTTGCAATTTGCTCAGAGTTACATTTTTCGAAGCAAACAATATGACAAGAACACCATTGGCAAGCTCGTGTTACCATTAGTAGTTTAACAGAACACATTTGTGATAAAACGGTCTATATTGTTCACAATTACTAAGTTTGTGTAGTAAAAATTTTTAACGGCCCGAATAAAATTATTGGTGTTTAGGGCGGTCACTCACCCTGTATTGTCAACATGTACGCGCAGAGAGCGCGTGCACACATACAAAAATAGTCCAAAAGAAGCAACGAACAATAACGCTATCTATCCAAATTGCTGTTATTAGCTAACAACACTCAATTTTTATGCACATGCATGTGTTACGTACGTACGCAGTTACACCTATACGTCCTAGAAGCTACAAGAGGGCGGGATATACAGTGTATAGCCTTTACCTTTAAGCTGATACTGAGGGCAACTGTGTTGACTTAAGTTTGACGCGTGCAAATGATTCAATGTCCAGTACTGTGGACATATGTTTGGATATGACAATCAGTTTATTTTACAAAAAAACAAAATAAAATCAAATGTAGTGAGACCTGACCACGCACGGCAGAAAAACTGTTTGTGTCCTCCATACAATCGCACCTCAGTGCTACCACCTGAACCCTAGATTAAATGAAATACCATGGCAACCGCACCATAGCAACGGTCCTATCCCTGATGGGGACCAGTGACAACCATCAGCATGAACAGCGGCCAGCAATCATTTAGAGAAAACAAAATAAAAACAATATAAAACAAAATAAGGAAATTTGGCTCCAACATACAGTTTAAAATACATTGGAAAGTTAGCGCCCTCTAGACATCTGTGTAAATGTGGCAAACAGCCCCTTTAATTTAGTTCTTTGAAAATGATTCCATACAAAGTACAATTTATGTCTGGTCTAAAAAGAACATATTAGACTTAGACAAACTTTAATGATCCACAAGGGAAATTTTTCCACACAGTAGCTCAGTTACAAAGGATGGAAAGTGTAATGATGGAAAGGATAATGTAAGTATAAAGTAGACAAAAAATGTACCGTAGTAGCAATATAAAATATAACATATGTAATAATTACAGATTATATATATATATATATACAGTAAATGATATATACTGATATATATTATATTTTAAATTATATGTTATAATACACATGATATATATTATATTTTAAATTATATGTTATAATACACACATATACATATATATATATATATATATATATATATATATATATATATATATATATATATATATATATATATATATATATATATATATATATATATATATACATACCGTATTTTCCGCACTATAAGCCGCCCCGGGTTATTAGCCGCACCTTCAATGAATGGCATATTTCAAAACTTTGTCCACCTATAAGCCGCCCCGGACTATAAGCCGCGCCTACGCTGCGCTAAAGGGAATATCAAAAAAACAGTCAGATAGGTCAGTCAAACTTTAATAATATATTAAAAACCAGCGTTCTAACAACTCTGTCCCAAAATGTACGCAAATGTGCAATCACAAACATAGTAAAATTCAAAATAGTGCAGAGCAATAGCAACATAATGTTGCTCGAACGTTAATGTCACAACACACAAAATAAACATAGCGCTCACTTTCTGAAGTTATTCTTCATTCGTAAATCCTTCGAATTCTTCGTCTTCGGTGTCCGAATTGAAAAGTTGGGCAAATGTGGGATCCAAAATGGCCGGTTCCGTCTCGTCGAAGTCATCGGAGTCAGTGTCGCTGTTGTCCAGCAGTTCTGTGAATCCTGCCTTCCGGAAAGCTCGGACCACAGTTGTGACCGAAATATCTGCCCAGGCATTTACGATCCACTGGCAGATGTTGGCGTATGTCATGCGCTGTCTCCCTGTCTTAGTGAAGGTGATGTTGGCGTCGTCTGGCGCTGCCTCCCTGTCTTAGTGAAGGTGTGTTCGCCTTCTGTCATCCACTGTTCCCACGCAGTTAGCAGTCTAGCTTCGAATGCCCTGTTGACACCAATATCTAGCGGCTGGAGGTCTTTTGTCAATCCACCCGGAATGACGGCGAGTATTGAATTAAGCGCGTAAGCGTGTCTCTTAATGTGATGTTATGAGCTAGCAAATATAACAACTACACTACCCAGCATGCAACGATAGTGACGAGCATGCGCAGTAGCCCTGAGAAGCGTTGTTGTATGCTGGGAGTTAGAATGTGGTTATGAGCACGCTGTGAGTAAACGTTGAGAACTCAGTTAACACGCCTCGTCTGCATTATTTATAATTAGACAGACAACACACTTAATAGGAGCCATTTTGGGGTCTTTACATAAACACGCAAATGGAAATGAAACGTCACATATCCCAGCATGCACCGCGCGCTTCTTCGTCATCCACTGTTCCCACGCAGTTAGCAGTCTAGCTTCGAATGCCCTGTTGACACCAATATCTAGCGGCTGGAGGTCTTTTGTCAATCCACCCGGAATGACGGCGAGTATTGAATTAAGCGCGTAAGCGTGTCTCTTAATGTGATGTTATGAGCTAGCAAATATAACAACTACACTACCCAGCATGCAACGATAGTGACGAGCATGCGCGGTAGCCCTGAGAAGCGTTGTTGTATGTGCTGGCAGTTAGAATGTGGTTATGAGCACGCTGTGAGTAAACGTTGAGAACTCAGTTAACACGCCTCGTCTGCATTATTTATAATTAGACAGACAACACACTTAATAGGAGCCATTTTGGGGTCTTTACATAAACACACAAATGGAAATGAAACGTCACATATCCCAGCATGCACCGCGCGCTTCTTCTACGGGGAAAAAAGATGGCGGCTGTTTACCGTAGTTACGAGACCGAAACTTTATGAAAATGAATCTTAATATTTATCCATATATAAAGCGCACCGGGTTAAAAGGCGCACTGTCAGCTTTTGAGAAAATTTGTGGTTTTTAGGTGCGGCTAATAGTGCGGAAAATACGGTGTATATATATATATATATATATGTATGTGTGGGGAAAAAAAAATCACAAGACTACTTCATCTCTACAGGCCTGTTTCATGAGGGGGTTCCCTCAATCATCAGGAGATTTTAATGGGAGCATTCACATACCATGGTTTATATAGGGCACAGAGTGGGTGGGTACAGGCTGGCGTAGGAGCGTGGTGATTGGCTCATGTGTTACCTAGGAGGTGTTTCCGTCTGTGGCGGCATGCTGATACAATTTCGCTGCGCTTGTTGAGGGATGACAGGTCTGGACGGTATATAATAAACAGTTTCTCTTTCAAGCATAGGTTGCATCTTTTATTACCACTATTGTAAGGTGTGCTGGATGCAAGAATTTGCCATGTTATTGAATATTCAACATTATTGTCTTTGAGGTCCCAAATGTGTTTGCTGAGTTCTGTGGTATTCCGCAGGTTTTGGTTCCTGAAAGAAGCCTTGTGATTGTTCCATCTGGTTTTAAACTCTCCCTCGGTTAATCCTACATATGTGTCGGATGTGTTAATGTCCTTGCGTGTTACCTTAGATTGGTAAACAACTGATGTTTGTAAGCACCCCCCGTTGAGAGGGCAATCAGGTTTCTTGCGGCAGTTGCAGCCTTTGTTGGTTTTGGGGTCGCTCTGTCCGGGGGCCGACGGCTCTTTTGCAATTGTTTTGTTGTGGTTTGAGATAATTTGTCGTATATTGTTCATACAGCTGTAGCTCAATTTAATGTTGTTCTTGTTGAATACTTTTCTTAGGGTGTTGCCTTTGGGAAAGTGTTTGTCAATCAGAGTGAGGAATTTTTGGCCAATGTTAGTTGAGACGTTTTTGCTGTATGGGGGGTTGTACCAGATGATGTTGTTTCGTTTTCTGTTCTTTTTTGGTTGGTTTCCTGGCGTGGGTTCATAGGTGAGGGTGAAATTGTATCCGCTTTCATCAAGGGCTTTTTGGTACGGGGGGGTTGCTTGGTCAAATTCAGCTTTGCTAGATGACAGCATCGATAGCCTTTTATTAATTCCGGTAGGTATTCTTTTCGTGGTGGTGGGTGGGTGGTTGCTGTCATGGTGCACGTATTGGAGTGTTGTGTTGGATTTTGTGAATGGTTGGTAGCTGTTATTTGATCCGTAGGCCGAAAGAGAACGGCCTACGGATCACGATCAATCGTGATCCGTAGGCCGAAAGAGAACGGCCTACGGATCACGATTGATCGTGATCCGTAGGCCGTTCTCTTTCGGCCTACGGATCACGATTGAAGCCAACAAGCAAACCGTCAACTTCCTCGACGTCACTTTCAACCTGAGAAATAACAGCTACCAACCATTCACGAAATCCAACACAACACTCCAATACGTGCACCATGACAGCAACCACCCACCCACCACCACGAAAAGAATACCTACCGGAATTAATAAAAGGCTATCGATGCTGTCATCTAGCAAAGCTGAATTTGACCAAGCAACCCCCCCGTACCAAAAAGCCCTTGATGAAAGCGGATACAATTTCACCCTCACCTATGAACCCACGTCAGGAAACCAACCAAAAAAGAACAGAAAACGAAACATCATCTGGTACAACCCCCCATACAGCAAAAACGTCTCAACTAACATTGGCCACAAATTCCTCACTCTGATTGACAAACACTTTCCCAAAGGCAACACCCTAAGAAAAGTATTCAACAAGAACAACATTAAATTGAGCTACAGCTGTATGAACAATATACGACAAATTATCTCAAACCACAACAAAACAATTGCAAATGAGCCGTCGGCCCCCGGACAGAGCGACCCCAAAACCAACAAAGGCTGCAACTGCCGCAAGAAACCTGATTGCCCTCTCAACGGGGGGTGCTTACAAACATCAGTTGTTTACCAATCTAAGGTAACACGCAAGGACATTAACACATCCGACACATATGTAGGATTAACCGAGGGAGAGTTTAAAACCAGATGGAACAATCACAAGGCTTCTTTCAGGAACCAAAACCTGCGGAATACCACAGAACTCAGCAAACACATTTGGGACCTCAAAGACAATAATGTTGAATATTCAATAACATGGCAAATTCTTGCATCCAGCACACCTTACAATAGTGGTAATAAAAGATGCAACCTATGCTTGAAAGAGAAACAGTTTATTATATACCATCCAGACCTGTCATCCCTCAACAAGCGCAGCGAAATTGTATCAGCATGCCGCCACAGACGGAAACACCTCCTAGGTGTAACACATGAGCCAATCACCACGCCCCTACGCCAGCCTGTACCCACCCACTCTATACCCTATATAAACCATGGTATGTGAATGCTCCAATTAAAATCTCCTGATGATTGAGGGAACCCCCTCATGAAACAGGCCTGTAGAGATGAAGTAGTCTTGTGATTTTTTTCCCCACACATACATATATTGTGCTCTACTACGGTATCGAGCACTATTTTTTGGATAACCTTATTAAGACATATATATATATATATATATATATATATATATATATATATATACACACACATATATACCGGTATATGTATATGATATTTTTAATATTAACATATAATTAAAAAAACATAACATTCAAATTTGAATTTTGCTAAGAGTTAAGATGCAGTGTGATTTCATACTGCTAGTTTTTTTGATCAAATAAAAGAAAAATGTGTTTTTCTGTGACATTTGTACTCATTGGTTTCTTTAAAAAGTAGGGCAAAAGATCTGAGAAAAATCTGAATCGAATTTTGTGTGGAAAAAATCTGAGATTATATTATGTCATATCGCCCAGGCCTTTAGAAACATATTACTGGGGTACCACAGTAATGTATCATGCAGGTGTGAATGCAGCATCTCACCATCCAGCACAAGGGCAGGCGAAGGGGGCACCACGGTCCATATGTTCCCCTCTGGATCCTCATCATTCCACACAGACAGGTAATGTTTGCGAGTCACCTGGAGAGGGACGTCGCTTTGGAGCAAGGTGCTCTGCTCAATGCCGCCTTTGACCAGCATTGGCAGCGTGTATACATCCCGAATATTAGACAGGAGTGCAGACCTGCCTGAGCCACAGCTCACCTTCTCAATGCTGATGTAGCCGTGCCCCAGTCTCCTCTCGTTGTACACAAACGAGCACTGCGTGATGATGATGTCCGATCCTGTCCTCAGGGTGTTAGTGTGCACCAAGTGATTTAAACTGGGGTGAAGAAAGCATTTAGCCCGCCACACTCCGTCGGTGATGGTCACGTCATAGCTGTAGTTATTACCCGAATGTCCTTCGCTTTGCTCACACAAGTAGCGCTGAAGTGAGACAACAGCAACACTATCAGCCTTATATATCTGCTCCGGCAGTTTCACATATTGCCTTGACGATAAATGTTCCAATATCCCCTTCAAGAAAGATGAAGGAGGAACACCAGTGGAAGTAGACGAGGTATCATCCATCATCAAAGTTGCTTTAGCCGCCATCAAAGCCAGCTCACGTTAGCTCGTCGGCTAACTAACGTGTGCAGTCGGTGAAACCATGCTATCGTAAAAAACACACATTCATGGACTACCAGCGGTCATTTGTGTTATTAAACGTTCCAAATGATAACTTAATTTTCACCTTTAAGTAAGTTCACGAACTAAGTTTTCCCCGACTAGCAAAGGTGCTACTAGCTAACGTTACAAACAACACAGTTGCTGCGTCACGCTTTGAATTGAACTGTATTAAGCGTCCAACAAATAAAACAGTAATATGGCGTCATCAATTAAAAATAATACAACAGTCTTGTTATGACTAATAAATTATATTTTGATATGGTCGTACTTTCACAAGTAGAGAAACGCAATCTTTTCAAAAAACCCGCTTGCGAGAGTCTCTTAATGATGACGTCATCGACGCGGTTAAAAAACGTAGTATAGCAGTTGTAGTTCCAAGCATCGGGTCCGATCTACGTTTCTGCCAGTGGGTGCTCGGTGTGTGTGTGTAATAATAAAAAAAAAATAAAAGACGTTCAGCCAAGTTAATATCCCATATGATTTGTGGCTTTATTGTTTTGTAAAAAGGACCAAACTCGCCACAAAATTAACTACAAGGTTGATTTTTCAAAAGTTATTCAAACTATGTAAACTTTCTATCGTATTGTTCTGTATTCCATCCATCCATCCATTTTCTACCGCTTATTCCCTTTGGGGTCGCGGGGGGCGCTGGAGCCTATCTCAGCTACAATCGGGCGGAAGGCGGGGTACACCCTGGACAAGTCGCCACCTCATCGCAGGGCCAACACAGATAGACAGACAACATTCACACTCACATTCACACACGAGGGCCAATTTAGTGTTGCCAATCAACTTATCCCCAGGTGCATGTCTTTGGAAGTGGGAGGAAGCCGGAGTACCCGGAGGGAACCCACGCAGTCACGGGGAGAACATGCAAACTCCACACAGAAAGATCCCGAGCCCGGGATTGAACCCAAGACTACTCAGGACCTTCGTATTGTGAGGCAGATGCACTAACCCCTCTTCCACCGTGAAGTTCTGTATTGATTCTATCAATTCTGTGTGCGTTACAATAACGTTGTTATTAATTAAACAAAAGACAAATTAGACCTGTTTAATTGAAAAATTATGTCGTTTTGTTAATGAAATAGCGCAAATGAAATATACTGTGGAATGTATTCGTTAGTTTCTCTATTATGTATTGTTTAATTTTTATTCATGATTATGAGTTGTCTTTTTATGATTTGAATTATAATCAAATAATCATGCCTCATTTTGTGTTCCACACAAATAATTTAAACTAAGGACTAAAACAAAACAAAACAAAACATGTAATACTTTGTAAGCCACTTAAACTACATTTATTTGCTTGTCGCAAATTCCCAACCACCAAACCACATATTTGTTGGCCAACACTTGTTTCATGAAAGACAGGAAGCATGAAGTGTGTTACCACAGGGGGAATTGAAAATGAAAGTGATGTTGACATCCTTCCCTTGCTTGCTAAATTAATATATCCATATATATATATATATATATATATATATATAGTTAACGAGTTTGAACATCTGCTATTCATGCAATGATTTGAAATACACACACCAACAGTGGTTATTGTGGGGTGTGGTTATTTGATAGGATAGGATAGGATGGACTTTTTTTTAATCCCACAACGGAGAAATTATATGGTTGCTGTGCAGACACGAAATGTACACAAAAAAGACAAATAAAACACATACAACAAGATCAAAGATCATCAAAAATATTAATTATTAGTCAAAGAACACACAGGACATTCAAAACATTAAAAGTGCTGATGCAACCAGCAGCCACTTCAGCAGCGCCATTTCTACAAACAGCTCAATGTAAAACACAACGGAAAAAAAAACAAAAAATCAGCAATAAATAATACATATTGCGCACATACGATTGCACCAAGCATAGACAAAACAAAACATAGACACCATTTTAACACCCATCCATCCATCCATCCATTTTCTACAACTTATCCCCTTCGGGGTCGTGGGGGGCACTGGAGCCTATCTCAGCTACATACTGTAAACCGTGGTGGCCTCTGCAGTGCTCCACGCTGTCGTCTGCTGGGGTGGGGGACCAGAGACAGGAACAGACCCAACAAAGCAACCAAGAGAGCCGATTGTATTCTAAGCTGCCCAATAGACCCCAGCCAATGTCTGGTCCGCACGGATCAATCAATCAATCAAAGTTTACTATCTTAGCCCTTAATCACAAATGTCTCAAAGGGCTACACAAGCCACAACGACATCCTTGGCTCAGATCCCACATTAGGGCAAGAAAAAACTCAATCCAATGGGAACAACATGAAACCCTGGAAGAGACCACTGTTACGGCGCATGCGCATACCATCATTCCCTCCGCAGCAAGCGCCGCTAGAAGCTCCGCTGGGAGCACCTCGGGACACACCCCTGCTCGTTCATCTCATGTAGCTGCGGGCAATCAGCAATCAGCGCACCTGGATCTGATGAGGCTCGACCAGCGCATCCTGAGATCCAGTGCTAGAACATAGTTCTGTGTTCTCAGTAAGCTATCGCGTCTCTGGCTCCTCTCCATGTGTACTTGCTCTCTGTGTTTTCTTCTGCCCTTGTCTCACTTGCCCCTTTTGTTCCCGCAGTATTCCTTCCGTATCCTTGGTTTCGAGCTGTGCGCCTCGCTTCCCTGGACTCCCCCTGAGATTGGACTGCCTCCCTGGATGCTCGACCCCTGCTTGGATACGGACCTTGATGCCTCTCTCTAGCCCCCGGACCTCTCGCATGTTTTACGGACTTCCCTCCAGCCTCGCCCCACTGGACTTCTGGACTTATCATTCCACACGCACGTACATAGAACCTCTGGTAACATTTACATTGTTTAATTCTTCACATAGTCCTGCTTCACACACACCCAGTAGCATACACACTCCACCGCATCATCAAGCCCAAATAAACCTGTTGAGCTTTACCTCTGTTGTTGTGTCTTCTCCTTCCACTGTCGAACGTAACAGGGACGCCGAGACGTCCCCGATTGATGCATAAGGAGTGGTCCACCCCGGGTCTCGACTTCATAATGTGAAAGTCCAGTCCATTGGTAGGCCCGCAGGGGTTCCTCATGAATGGAGACCAGTAAAAATGTAAAAAAAAAAAAAAAAGAAGAGGTAAAAGACATAATGTAATAAGAAAAACCTAACATTTTGCTACTAAAAACTGATAAAAATATAACACTTTGTCACTTATAACTAAAAGCTGACCCCAATTTTTTATTTTTATCTATGTGTCAATCTTTTTTTTTCTAACTTATGTCTTTGAATATGTTTTAACCCTTTTTTTTCCTTTTTTTTTTTGGTGTTGTCTTTTTTTTTTACAAAATAAAACAATTTCAAAATGGCCCCCACATACTTTGACTTTTCAGTATGCGACCCTTGATGGAAAACGTTTGGATACCCCTGAGTTATTTCATTGTCAGCTTCTTTCTCATTACATTACGTTTTGCTCGTTTTATCTTTAATTGTACTGTTGTTTTTTGTCCAAAAATACACAGCGGGCCAACAAAACTGGAGCTGCGGGCCACACTTAAGACACCACTGTGTCAACATGTTTTTTGCCTCGTCAGATAATTCTCAAGTTTAAAAGACATGTAATTGTATGCAGCACATGCAATTTCTATTGAAATAAAGAACAAATATGTTTAGTAAGAAAGATGAATTGACGCACATTATTTCCAGGCTTTCGCGGGCCGCATCTGGCCCCCGGGCTTTGAGTTTGACACAGGTGGTCTATGAAATTAAAACAAGTGTATTATAAGTATTAAACATTAAAACATAAACTTCAGTCCAGAATAATTGGGTGAATTACAGCATGTCATTATTTTTCTTCTTGTTATTATTATTATTATTATTTTTACCGATCCAATTTCCTTGGTATGGGATCGATGTCAAAAATGACAGTATCGTCCACCCCCTTTACTCTTCACGAATGGGAAGTCTGTTGCCTTCGCTGTCATGGCGGCGCCTGCTCCAATAAAACTACAATCCCACAACCCTTTGCGCGAAGCGATGTTTCTTGTCGACGTGGGAAGGGAGGCATCCGGACGCAAACAAATATTCACTGCTTAGATGTGTGCTGTGCTGTGAGGTAGCCCTGGAATGACAGGAGAATTTGGCAGGCGAGCCGTGGACAACATTCGTAACCATGTGGCTTAAACCCGAAGAGATATTGCTGAAAAACGCCTTTAAATTGTGGGTCACGGAGAAGGATAATGAATATTTCGTGCTCCAGAGAAGGCGAGGATATGGTGAAGGTGGAGGCGGCTTGACAGGTAACGTTAGCGGGTATGTTTTGCTAAGATTTCATAATTTGAAGCCTAACAAGTTATTATCTGGATTAAAGACGTGACATTTATCGGCTTGTCTTGAGCGTTTACCTGTCATGAAACGACCGTGTGTTGCTGTATATCATGATAGGACATAACTGCAACAGGTCTAGGACAAATAGTGAACAGCTGGCTTCTCTTGTTGACAAGTATAATGTCAAATACTCATTTTGTTCTTTAAATGTACGCCATAGCATAGGCGTTAGGGTCACATAGACCGAAGGACAGTAGTGTACGTATATTATATGGATTGTTTACACAATTCCTCCTGACTTGGGTATGCAGATACGTTAGCCTGTAAGCTTAAAATATTATAACTGTATTATGCGCCAAAGATGAAACCATTTAAATAGAAATGGTGTTGTAAATATATTTCCTCAATTAATTATTCGTATCATGTCAGGGGTTTCAACTGGCGGCACAGGTTTATTATTGTGGTAAAAGTAAAAAATAAAAAAAAGACTTAAAAATGCCCTAGTGTGTAAAATGAAGTGGCATGAATGTTTAGGATAAACATACTCTGTAATTGAACACAAACATAATGCTAAAATGTTATAATTAGATTCATTACTACAAACTAGGTTTGTACGGTATACCGGTATTAGTGTAACACCGTGATACTAATGAATCTTATTCGGTACTATACCGCCTCTAAACCTGTACCTGTACCAAAATATTGGTATCGGGACAACACTACGACAAACACGTCTTTTTAAGTGCAAAGAATTGTGCGGGTTACATCCACTGTGTTTCTAAACTTTTACTTTCATAGAAGCAGTGTCTTCTACAGTGGACATTTTTTCTGTCAGTTTTGAAAATGCAGTTTCGCTGAAAATTTAAATCACATTTAAACTTTTAAGTCAGTTAATGTACAGGTAGGTGGTCTTTCCTGCTTGTCATTGCTGCATGTCGCACCTCCTCCGGTGCCCACGGGTCAGCTGCAGGGTCATCAGCTAGGAACCACCATTCCTCGACATTTCGCTCCTTTAATCCCTACAACGTCTCTTGATGGCGGAGCAGTGACAGAGACATCTCCCTGTCACCCCCTGCAGCTGATAAATGTTACCTCCTGCGGTTGCTGTTGGGGTTAGTTGTTTTTTTCCACAGCTCCTGTCCTTCCTCCTCAGCCAGAGCCAAAAGCTGCCTTTCTCGGCTTTCTCTGCCAAATCTTTTATGGCGTTCCTCAGCTTCCCTCTAGTCACTCCTGCGTCCCTCAAAAGGCGTGTGGCGTAGCCTCGGCAACCAACCTCCACTGGGTAGATGGTAGCCTTCCAGCCAGCCTCCTAGCACTCTGCAGCCAGCTCTGCATATTTGGTCTTTTTGCGTTCAAAGGCGGCTTCAATTCCCTCTTCTGCTGGCACTGTCAGCTCAATGATGTGCACCGCTCTTGCCTTGCTGGACCACACCACGATGTCAGGACGGAGAGATGTAGCTGTGATCTCCATGGGGAACCGGAGCTGCTTGTTGAGATCAACCCTCATGTCCCACTCCTGGCCGGGGAGAAAGGCCTCAATGTCTCTCTTGACCTGGTGTGTCTTTGTCCACCCCCTTCCACGACAAAGCTGGTGTGGGTCTCTGCTGTTCTTTGCTGCCCAGTCGACACCCCTCCAGTTTCCCCAGGACCTGGTCTTGACGCCATCTATAGCGCCTCTGGGAGAGTGTGATCTTGCAGTCTGACAAGATATGCTGGACTGCGATGAGGTGGCGACTTGTCCAGGGTGTACCCCGCCTTCCGCCCGATTGTAGCTGAGATAGGCTCCAGCGCCCCCCGCGACCCCAAAAGGGAATAAGCGGTAGAAAATGGATGGATGGATGGAAGATATGCTGGAGGCTTGCTTTGGGAGTATTGCAGAGTGCGCAGTTTTCCTCATTCCCAAACGATTGATGAAGGTTATGAGGACAGGAAAGCGTGTCGTAAGTAGCACGTATGAGGAAACTGATCCTTGCCTGTGGGATCTTCCAAAGGTCAGACCAACTGATCTTGCAGTTGACAACTCCCTCCCAGGTTGTCCAGCTTCCTTGTCGGCACTGCAACACAGCCTTGATCTTGTAACGCTCTTCCTCTATTCTCCACACCTCTGCCAGCACCATCTCCTTCCTCTCCTTGCGGTTAGCCTTGGACCAGAACCGCGGTGCTTCTCCCCATCCCAGCCCTGCTCTTCCTGACTGGACTCTACCTTACAATTTGACGTTTAGCTTCGCTGGCTTAATCTTTTCCCAGTGATGGTAGCTTATCAAGTAGTTCGGTGTGCAGCAGGTGCTTTCCCTTGGCATGGTGCGCCTTGGCTGAGTTTTGGCTCGGAACACTTGAGACGAACATGAACTTTATTTCCTCTGCTACAGAGGTTGTTTTCGCTAGGGTTTGTTTGTCCGTTTGTTAGCAAAGTTATGAACAGATTTTGAAAAAAAACAAGTCCTCTAGCTACTACAAAGTGGAAGACTTAGACTTAGACTTCCTTTATTGTCATTCAAATTTGAACTTTACAGTACAGTTAAGAACAACATTTTGTTGGATTAGCTCGTTGTAGTGTAATTGCACTTTTTTTTGAATTTTGCCTGTCAATCCCAACCCTTATAAGGGACAAGAACACGCGTTTGTTTTTAGGATTCTGAAGACAAAAAAATGCTTGCACGATGAGGCTAATGGTAGTCACTATTGTAGCCTCCAAAGCCCACTAAAACAACTTCAAAAACCTACATCAACATTTTATATACACACTGCAAGTATATATATAATGTAGTAACAGACACATTCATAACAATATGTATCGCAATATATACAATATTTACAGTATTTTGGTCATTTTAAGCATTACCGGAACATTTTTCCTCACCGCATTTATTTAGGTTCCCATAGCAATGCACCCAACTTCTAGCAACTCATGTGTGTTCATACTTCCGAAAACAAATGTGTGTGTGTTCTAATCATTGCAGACTTGGTAATAGATGACGGAGATGACTATTTTTGGACAAATGAGTATTCACAACCTTATCTTTTTAAACCTGAATATACAAACCCCGTTTCCATATGAGTTGGGAAATTGTGTTAGATGTAAATATATACGGAATACAATGATTTGCAAAACATTTTCAACCCATATTCAGTTGAATATGCTACAAAGACAACATATTTGATGTTCAAACTAATAAACATTTTTTTTTTTTTTGCAAATAAGCATTAACTTTAGAAGTTGATGCCAGCAACACATGACAAAGAAGTTGGGAAAGGTGGCAATAAATACTGATAAAGTTGAGGAATGCTCATCACCACTTATTTGGAACATCCCACAGGTGAACAGGCAAATTGCGAACAGGTGGGTGCCATGATTGGGTATAAAAGTAGATTCCATGAAATGCTCAGTCATTCACAAACAAGGATGGGGTGAGGGTCACCACTTTGTGAACAAATGCGTGAGTAAATTGTTGAACAGTTTAAGAAAAACCTTTCTCAAGCAGCTATTGCAAGGAATTTAGAGATTTCACCATCTACGGTCCGTAATATCATCAGAGGGTTCAGAGAATCTGGAGAAATCACTGCACGTAAGCAGCTAAGCCTGTGACCTTCGATCCCTCAGGCTGTACTGCATCAACAAGCGACATCAGTGTGTAAAGGATATCACCACATGGGCTCAGGAACACTTCAGAAACCCATTGTCAGTAACTACAGTTGGTCGCTACATCTGTAAGTGCAAGTTAAAACTCTCCTATGCAAGGCGAAAACCGTTTATCAACAACACCCAGAAACGGCGTCGGCTTCGCTGGGCCTGAGCTCATCTAAGATGGACTGATACAAAGTGGAAAAGTGTTCTGTGGTCTGACGAGTCCACATTTCAAATTGTTTTTGGAAACTGTGGACGTTGTGTCCTCCAGACCAAAGAGGAAAAGAACCATCCGGATTGTTATAGGCGCAAAGTTGAAAAGCCAGCATCTGTGATGGTATGGGGGTGTATTAGTGCCCAAGACATGGGTAACTTACACATCTGTGAAGGCGCCATTAATGCTGAAAGGTACATACAGATTTTGGAGCAACATATGTTGCCATCCAAGCAACGTTACCATGGACGCCCCTGCTTATTTCAGCAAGACAATGCCAAGCCACGTGTTACATCAACGTGGCTTCATAGTAAAAGAGTGCGGGTACTAAACTGGCCTGCCTGTAGTCCAGACCTGTCTCCCATTGAAAATGTGTGGCGCATTATGAGGCCTAAAATACCACAACGGAGACCCCCGGACTGTTGAACAACTTAAGCTGTACATCAAGCAAGAATGGGAAAGAATTCCACCTGAGAAGCTTAAAAAATGTGTCTCCTCAGTTCCCAAACATTTACTGAGTGTTGTTAAAAGGAAAGGCCATGTAACACAGTGGTGAACATGCCCTTTCCCAACTACTTTGGCACGTGTTGCAGCCATGAAATTCTAAGTTAATTATTATTTGCAAAAAAAAAAAAAAGTTTATGAGTTTGAACATCAAATATATTGTCTTTGTAGTGCATTCAATTGAATATGGGTTGAAAAGGATTTGCAAATCATTGTATTCCGTTTATATTTACATCTAACACAATTTCCCAACTCATATGGAAACAGGGTTTGTATGAGAATGTACTGCTGGTTATAAAATCTGAGTGAGCATGAAGAAAGGGTGAAATGTTGGAGCAGGCGGAAGCCGAGAGAGTCATGACCGGCGTAAATGTGGAGCTTGGAGCCAAGCTATGCCGACAGACATGGAGTGCTTACCCAAAATCAACTGGAAAAAACGTATTGCTCTTTTATCCTGCACTACAACGAGCTAATGCAACAAAATGTTGTTCTTATCTGTACTGCAAAGTTCAAATTTGAATGACAATAAAAGGAAGTCTAAGTCTAAGTCTGAGTCTCTTTTGAATACGATGCCACAGTTTTGCCCATTTCTTTTTGCAGCACCTCTCAAGCTCCATCAGGTTGGATGGGAAACGTTGGTTTTCATCCAGGATGTCTCTGTACAGTAGTGCATTCATCTAAGTCTAGTCAGGGAGGTGACCAAGAACCCGATTGTCACTCTTTTCAGAGCTCGTGTAGCGAGAAGAACCTTCCAAAACAACAACAATCTCTGCTGCAATTCACCGATCAGACTTGTATGGTATACTGGCAAGCCGGAAACCATTTCGTAAAAAGTTTAGCAAAAAAAAGTTTGCCAAAAGGCACCTGAAATACTCTCAGAACATAAGAAAACAAATCTCTGGTCTAACGAGACAAAGATTGCAATGTAAAGAGACACCCTGGATAAAAAACAACACTTCCCATCCAACCTGATGGAGCTTGAGAGGTGCCGTAAAGAGAAATGAGAGAAACTGCCAAAAGTTAGGAGTGCCAAGCTTGTAGCATTGTATTCAAAAATACTTGAGCCTATAATTTGCCATGGTGCATCAACAAAGTATGAGCAAATGCTGTGAATATTTATGTACATGTGTTTTTTTTAATATTTTGAATAAGTTTGCAATTGTTTTTTTTGTTTTTTTAAAAACATTTTCACATTGTCATTATGGGGTATTGTGTGTAGAATTTTGAGGACAAACATTTATTTATTCCATTTTGGAATAAGGCTGTAACATAACAAAATGTGGAAAAAGAGAAGCGTTGTGAATACTTTCTGGATGTACTGAAACTCAGATTTTTGCTTGCAACTTTAAGCGTACCAATTAACTTGAGCTTCTATGTCAAAACACTCAAGTTGGGGCACTCTTAAGTTGAAGTACCACTGTACTGAAGACATGGATAATATGCAACATTAAAAGTACATTTCATTTTGGTTAGAGTCAAGACTGAGAGATGCCAATGCTGCCTGTGTTCATGTATTTTTAACATCTGGTACTTAAAGTACATAATCACAGATAATTCATGATAATGGATTTGGAGAAATGAATCCTGTGTGCCTGCTTTAATGATAGTTGAGGTTAACCACTATCTGGTCTAACAGTGACAGGTGTATGATGCAGTTTAAGCCCTATGAGAGCCTTTTCATATCTGAAGCATCATTTAGGTGTTTAATTTTCCTCTCTACACCCGCAATGGCTATTGTTGCCAGGAGATGAGAGTGTAATGATACATTATGTTGTGTGTCACTTCAGTCACTTAGGCCATGTCTACACTAAGTCGTTTAACCCCTTAAACAAATAATTAATTAGCCTAAGCCTTGTTTCAGCCACACTAAACCAGCGTTTAAGGTCCTCCTCCTCGGACAAATTTTGACACTGGTAAGTCCGCCGTGTATTTCTTGAATCTCCAGCACTTAGCTTTGTATGGACTCAATGATCGTTTACAAACTGAGTTCGGAGAGGAAGTGTCGCCAGAAAGACTTGCTAATGGAACATACATAGAGGTCATCTACAATAGCACGTCTAGCCCATCTATCTGCTCGTGAATTATTCATGTAGGGCATGTGAAAGGGAGGCGTTAGAGCCCCCAGATGTGGTTCCTTTTAAATACTTCGGGCTCAGAATCACATTCCGCTTCGTCAGCACAGGCACAATCTGACACCCAAACAAATAAAATATTTATTTAAAGGTTATATACAAGGCCAGGCTATCGCTGGTCAGCATCAGCTTTATCCTCAAGGTGTTGAAACATTCTGCATCTAAGGAGAAAACAGATGCAATTTTAAGTAGTTCCCTTACAGTAGCTTTGCCTGAAATGTTCATGTAATGCTGCTGAGAAAAGCTGGTTAAAAATAGTAATGCACTCTGTTGCAGGTCTCCTTGTGGGAACGCTGGACACCGTGCTGGACTCCACATCCAAAGTAGCTCCTTTTCGCATTCTGCACCACACACCTGACTCACAAGTGTATTGGTCCATTGCATGCGGTATGTCCACGTAATATTATTCACATGTAAAAATAACAAAAATCGGTGTATAATGGATGTTTTGTCATTGTCATTTCCCTTCTTCAATGTTATATTAGGCGTCACTAAGGAGGAGATTGTCCAGCACTGGGATTGGCTGCAGCAGAATATCATGAAGACGCTGTCTGTTTTCGACTCCAGCGAGGACATCACCAGCTTTGTACAGGGCAAGATCAGAGTAAGATAATTCCCATTTTTAAGGGGACCTATTATGCAAAACCATCTTGTCTTACCTATTTGTACCTGTTTTTGTGTCTGGGGATCCGCATAAGTCCCAAAAGTTTGAAATCAAACCATTAAGGCATGGCGGAGATATTTATAAAACAGTCTTGCCTTCCTTTATACCTTCTCCAAACGAGCCGTTTGGAATTTGCACAAATTGTGACGTTTTTCCAACATGTGATGTCAGCAGATATCTCCATATATTGTAGAGTTTTATCCGAAGAGCTTTGCTGGCGTGCGGCATTGTAGTCCTATGTTGTAGTCAATAATTTCCTTCGTTTTCTCTATCCTCTTGTTGTGGGACAGACTGACTCATACATGCGCATGCATCCTCTGCTGTTGCCATTTTTAATACAAAGTAGCGTATAGTTCGAACTTATATCTGTCAGTAGACTCAATATGGTAGCTCTAAAAACTACAACATGGATGGCGGGAAGAAGTCTCTGTCAAAATGGGGTCTCTAAAACATAATCTATGAAACATTTCGACCAAAAAAACATCTTTACAGTTATGTAGACCACAAATAAGTGTTTAAATGGAGAAAAACAAAATCATTATTTGCCCCTTTTAAACGATTGTGTTCATGAAAACATTAGACACTAGACTCTCATTAGGCACACCTGTATAATGCAATTACAATACAAGAGGTGGTGTATCAATTTCAAATTTGTTGTACCCTATATTGACCCAAGTAGGCCAATGTATATTTTCCATATTAAAAAGTCTGAACAAGACTGGTCATCTAATAATACAGTGTTTCTTAGCCATCGTTGGGCCGTTAGCGTCCCCTAGAGCAGTGGTCCCCAACCTTTTTGTAACTGCGGACCAGTCAACGCTTAAAAATTTGTCCCACGGACCGGGGTGGGGGGGGGGATTTTTATTTGTTTTTTGTCATAAAAAAATACAATCATGTGTGCTTACGGACTGTATCCCTGCAGACTGTATTGATCTATATTGATATATATAATGTATTAACCAGAAATATTAATAACAGAAAGAAACAACCCTTTTGTGCGAATAAGTGTAAATGGGGGAGGGAGGTTTTTGGGGTTGGTGCACTAATTGTAAGTGTATCTTGTGTTTTTTATGTTGATTTAATTAAAAAAAAAAAAAAAAAAAAAAGTTGTTATTTTTTAAATGTATTAAAAACATTTTTTTTTCAATTCTTGTGCGGCCCGGTACCAATCGATCCACGGACCGGTACCGGGTCGTGGCCCGGTGTTTGGGTACCACTGCCCTAGAGGGCCGCCAAAAAATATCTGTTTCTCAGCTGTGGTCCGTATGGGCCGTAGTGGTACTCAGTTGAAATACACTTTATTAACACTTGTAGTCTTGTTCACGAGTGGAGTGGGGGAAGAGTGGATCGTGAGATCGACAGGCGGATCGGTGCGGCGTCTTCAGTAATGCGGACGCTGTATCGATCCGTTGTGGTGAAGAAGGAGCTGAGCCGGAAGGCAAAGCTCTCGATTTACCGGTCGATCTACGTTCCCATCCTCACCTATGGTCATGAGCTTTGGGTCATGACCGAAAGGACAAGATCACGGGTACAAGCGGCCGAAATGAGTTTCCTCCGCCGAGTGGCGGGGCTCTCCCTTAGAGATAGGGTGAGAAGCTCTGTCATTCGGGGGGAGCTCAAAGTAAAGCCGCTGCTCCTCCACATCGAGAGGAGCCAGATGAGGTGGTTCGGGCATCTGGTCAGGATGCCACCCGAACGCCTCCCTAGGAAGGTGTTTCGGGCACGTCCGACCGGTAGGAGGCCACGGGGAAGACCCAGGACACGCTGGGAAGACTATCTCTCCCGGCTGGCCTGGGAACGCCTCGGGATCCCCCGGGAGGAGCTGGACAAAGTGGCTGGGGAGAGGGAAGTCTGGGCTTCCCTGCTTAAGCTGCTGCCCCCGCGACCCGACCTCGGATAAGCGGAAGAAGATGGATGGATGGATGGATAATACTTGTGGCGGTAATGACAATATCCATCCATCCATCCATCAATTTTCTGCTGCTTGTCCCTTTTAGGGTTGTGGGGGGTGCTGGAGCCTATCCCATTTGCACATGGGCGGAAGGTGGGGTATAATGACAATATCAAACAAACGAATTAAGTCTGGAGCTATAGACATAGAGAAGTTTCTAAAGTGCAAAAAAAAGACTAAATTGGCGAAGCTATATTTTCATTTGCACTTTAATTCTATTGACAGTTATTATTTATTATTAATTAAGTTAGAATATGTATTGGACATTTTCTAATCAGGTAGTCAAACAAAATGGTCTTTCTTAAATTTATTTGAGAAGCTCAAGCATCTCAAAAGGCACAGGTCACATTCATAGCAAGGTATGTAAGAAGTGCGCAATAGAAGAAATACGATTTATTCTTTTTAATACAAGATGGGAGGGAGGGAGTAGGCTCAATTTGGAGGGGGCATATGACACAATTCAGAAAAGACAATGAGTGCATTGTTAACTGGAGAAGACGAGAAGGGAGAAAAGATACTTTCACATTGCAGATACGGACAAGGTCATTCTCTGGTCAGAATGTGATTTTTTCAGAAATACTGCAGTTTTTAATAGCATAGTGCAAAGATGCATACATGTTTTCCATTGCAGAATGTATTTATTTTAGCACTGTATAATTGTATTTAAATGTATTTTTCATCAGTTGTTATAAGTCCCTTCTTTTGCAGTATATTTTGGTCAGTACTTATTTTTCTAATCACCCTCACCTAGGCCTAAGGTTTATTTGTTAAATAAATAATAATATTTGTAATTAACATACACTTTTATATTGTTTGACAAGGTGTATCCTGTTTAACAATAAGTAGATTATATATAATATTGAATACGATTTATAATCAAGAGTAAGATTACTAATTCAGTGTTAATATTTGAGTGGACGCTGTTCCCATCTGTAGTAGAAAAGTTGGGCCCAAGTTCAAAAAGGTTGAGAACCCCTGCTTTAATACATTCCACCATCAGGTGACAGCAAACCATGAATCCAAGCTTTTCTTCCTGTCTCACGCATGCACATACGCAGTGATATGAAGAGTTGCAGCCATGACACAGTGATCTGCTTATAGGTTGGTCAGGTTAGCATACAACAGAGGGGTTATGATGCTAACTTTGAGATAATGGTGATCAACGTTCCCTCTAAGGTGCGCGCCTGCGCAATTGCGCACGCTCACGCGTCCTCTTCGCACAGCAAATTAATGCCGCGCAGAAAATCAAAAATCCCATTTGAACTTCCATCAATCACTTTATTAAGCAAAACTGTTTGTAACCACACCAAAAACATGAGTAAAAAAACTTTTATGTATAAAAACTGGTAATTTTCTGCCATACAAACCAGGCTTAAACCAACGTTGTCATCCGTCGTTTCAACAGAAGCCACTCGCTCTCTCACCTGCACCAACACACGCACTCATGGCACTTATCCAGTGCTGCGTTTATGGCCACACAAAAAGTCGGACAACCCCAACGCCACACAATGTGCAAATGCCAGGTTGTAACACTCTGACTCCTCAATCAGATGTGTGCTTATTTTACTGCCATTTATTAAGGATGTTAATCTAAGGATATTATTCATGAAATATTGTCACTAGATTTCATAAATGCTAATAAAAAATGTATTTTACAGACAGAAAGTTACAAGAACTAAATGTAATCTCTGAAAGGGGTAACATTTCTTTTAAAGGGAGGACCCGCAGCCAGACATACAATACTGGCACATAGATCATGAAAAACATGTTTTTTTGTTATTGTCATTGTAAGAGGGCAAAATCCCTTCCATCCATCCATCCATTTTCTACCGCTTGTCCCGTTCGGGGTCGCGGGGGTGCTGGAGCCTATCTCAGCTGAATTAATGCGGAAGGCGGGGTACACCCTGGACAAGTCACCAACTCATCACAGGGCCAACACAGATAGACAGACAACATTCACACTCACATTCACACACTAGGGACCATTTAGTGTTGCCAATTAACCTATCCCCAGGTGCATGTCTTTGGAGGTGTGAGGAATCTGGAGTACCCGGAAGGAACCCACGCAGTCACGAGGAGAACATGCAAACTCCACACAGAATAATCCCGAGCACAGAATCGAACCCAGGACCTTCGTATTGTGAGGCAGACGTACTAACCCCTCCGGCAAAATCACTTATATCAGAAAATTATTTTAATAAAACATTTAAATGGTTATGATGTCAGGTTTGGGACAGGTGTGCTGCTGGTGTGGCCACAGTGTGCACGTCTGATGTTGCTCCACTGAATGCTCAGGGAGTTTGTGCGTTTGCTCACACACATGAAAAATTAGAGGGAACATTGATGGTGACTTGAAAGATACATCTCCTGGATGCACTGGGACACATCATCAGTGATGTATCCTGGATTCATCGGGTGTTTCGGGTCTCGCAACATCAGACACCCTCGTCCAGGCGACCCAGCCGGGGTGATCAAGTCCCTGCTTGTGTCCCAGTAGCAACCCACGGATCTGCCCTTTTCAGCCACAACCACCTCGTGGCTTTCTCTGCCGCTTCACTTGCGGATTGAATGGCCCTCCTTTTGGCCTCCCCTTTGACTCCCAATCGGCCAAGCACTTTACAGAGGGAGCGTCCTGCAAAGCCACGGCAACCAACTTCTATTGGCTCATAGAAAGTCCTCCAGCCCCTGCCCCTGCAGTCCTCCACCAGCTCCTGATACTTGGCACGTTTCTTTTCGTTGGCTTCCTCAATCCGCTCCTCCCAAGGCACTGTTAGTTCCAGCATGATGAGGTGTTTTGAAGCCTCTGAGATGATGATCATGTCTGGCCGTAGAGATGTTTTTACAATGTGCTGGGGGAACCTCAGTTGTTTTCCCAGGTCAACGTGTAGCTGCCAATCAGGGGCTGTGTGAAGGAGTCCTGTTATTGTCTTTGGACGTGCACGAGGTCTCTCCCCAGCTTTGATGAAAGAGATTGCCTTCTTTGGCGCATGATGTTGCTTGCTGCTGCTGATGGCTGAGGCTATGCTCTCAGCAACTGCTTTGAGTACCTGGTCATGACGCCAGCGATAGCGACCATCAGCCAGAGACTTTGGGCAACTGCTGAGGAGATGTTCCAAGGAGCCTCTTCCAGAGCAAAGGGAGCAGAAGGGTGTCTCGCTCTTCCCCCAAACATGGAGGTTTGCTGGGCTAGGGAGGGAATCGTAGACTGCTGCCACGAGGAACCGGACGCGGTGGAGGTCTGCCTGCATGATGTTTGACCAGGTGACTTTGCGCTGCAACGTGCCCTCCCATCTTGTCCATGCCCCCTGTTGCCGGAGTCCCACTACCCTACCCACTCGCTCTTCCTCCAAGCCTGCTCGGACCTCCTCCTGGAGTAGATGTCGTCTGTCTTTGCCCCGGGCCTGGCTGACTTGGGTCTTTGGGAAGTAGCCCAAGCCTGCTCTCCCTGTTGCTATGGCCCCAACCAGTGCCTTTTGTCTAAGGCGTGACTCAGCCACCTCCACTGCCTTTTCTGCCTTCCACTTCCTTCCTGTCCTCACTTCAATCCCGGCTGATGACACCTTGCAGTCCCTGGAGTCTCTGTACTGTAGGGCTTCTCTTGTGCGTGCCACCTTGAATTCTTCAGTGAGCCCACTGAAGGGTAGCTGCAGGATGTTGCTTGTCCCGTACAGAGCAGCGCTGTTGAGGCTGCGTGGGAGACCCAGCCATTTCCGCAGAAAGCTGCTGATCTTCCTTTCAAAGGATTCCACTGTTGTTACTGGGACTGCATATACAAGGAGAGGCCACAGGACTCTGGGAAGGATGGAGTGCTGGTAGATCCAGGCTTTGAATCTACCAGGTAGGCCAGACTTGTCTACTTTGGTGAGCCACCCTCCAAGCTCTTCAGTAGACTTCTGGATAGCAGCAGAGTCCTTCAGGCTGGAGTCAAAGAGCTTTCCCAAGCTCTTGACTGGTTGCTCCGTGATGGATGGAATGACCGTTCCTGAGATTGAGAATCGGAATTTGTTGACCACCTTCCCCTTCTTCAGCACCATGGACCTTGACTTTGCGGGCTTGAAACTCATCCTGGCCCACCCAATGAGCCTCTCCAATCCCTGCAAGATCCACCTGCTCCCTGGTACTGATGTTGTTGTTATGGTAAGGTCATCCATATAGGCTCTAATAGGGGGCTGTCGAACACCTGATCTGGACAGAGGCCCTCTGCATTCCACCTCAGCAGACTTTACCACCATATTCATCGCCAGTGCAAAAAGGACAACGGAGATGGTGCATCCTGTTATTATTCCCTTCTCAAGGCGATGCCAGTCAGAGGTTATTGACCCAGAAGTGACCCGGAGCCTGAAGTTATTGTAATAATCCAGGATCAAGTCCTTGATCTTGCTGGGAACATGGTGGCGGTGTAGCGCAAGCTCAACTAGCTTGTGTGGGATGGACCCATAGGCGTTAGTCAGGTCCAACCACAACACAGCAAGTTCCCCTCTGCTCTCATGGGCCTCTCTGATGAGCTGTGTGACGACACCGTTGTGCTCTAGACAGCCGGGGACTCCAGGAATCCCCCCCTTCTGCACTGAAGTGTCGATGTAGTTGTTCTTGAGGAGAAACTCGGTCAGTCTTCGGGAGACGATGCTGAAGAACACCTTCCCTTCCACACTCAGAAGTGATATAGTCCGAAACTGGTTGATGTTTTTCGAGTCCTCCTCCTTGGGGATCCATACTCCCTCTGCACACCTCCACTGGTTGGCCACTCTCCCCCTTCGCCAGATCACCTTCAAGGTCTTCCACAGATGCTTGAGAAGCCCTGGACAGCGCTTGTAGACGAGGTAAGGTACACCACTGGGGCCCGGGGAAGATGCTGAGTGGGCTGCCTTGATGACCTCTTCAACCTCCTTCAAACTGGGCTCTGTCAACTGGAACTCTGCCGTTGGTGGAGCAGGGCTGATGAGCGCTCTGTTGGGTCCTAGATCTTGTCCCCTCAGTGGGTCGCTCATGGTATTCTGGAGGAAGCGATTCACTTCCTCTCTTGGGCACTCAAGCCGGCCACTGCGCTTGTCCCCGAGCAGCTGTTTAGCAAACCGAAAGGGGTTGGCAATGAAGACTGCCCGCTTCCTAGCTCTCTCTCTTCCACGCCTCCTGTGAAACTCTGCTCTGCGGAGAGTTGTCAGCTTCTTCCGCAGGATGTTGCGCAGCTCTTCTAAAGGTTGTTTGTCCTCCTCAGAAACTCTCTTGAACTGTTTCCTGAGGGTTCGAAGCTCCTGGCGCAGTTGGTGTATCTTAGTGGCTCTGCGATTCATGGTGTAGGGGGTGGCCTCAGTGTTGCCCTTCTCCATCCGTCCGAATCTTTCCGAGCCATAGCTGACGATGATGGTACTCATTGCCTGGAGCCTGCTGTCGACATCTCCTTTAGCTGTGGCTTGGATGATGTTGGACACGTCCTCATCAAACTGCAGCCACTCGCTCCATCTGTTTGCTTGGGGCCATTTAATCCGCTGCTGTGGAACTACTCTGCTGGGATTGAGAGACTCCGGTACGTGGAGGGACTGGGATCTGTGGGGTGTCTCCTGTCCGGGCTCCTCCTGCGTCTCACCAGGTCCAGGACCTGTGCGTTGAACCTCGCTCTCCCGCTCCAAACATTTCATTCTGGCCTGATGGATTCTTAAGCCACGTTGATTTTTGCACAGCTTGCCGCAGATACATGTCATACTCGTAGTCAGTTCGTTTGCGGGGTTCGTTAACCTTTGGGCCGTCCGATTGGAGATCTCATCCTCCCCCCCCCTCTCGGGATCTCCTGGGGGTATTGCTCTGTAGGGTTTTCCGTAGCTTATTTGGGTTCTTTCTCACGAAAGATACAGGCTGGGGTGCTAACCCATACTGTCCCGGGTGCCGTCTTTCCGAGCTGCCAACTGTCTCTCCAGTAGTCGACCAAACTGTTCTTGGTTGCCACCCAGTCTTTCCTAGGAGTCACTGGCTTAGCCAGACTGAAACTTGAAAGATACATCTCCTGGATGCACTGGGACACATCATCAGTGATGTATCCTAATGAATGAAGCTGTGTCATCACACTGTCGAGCAGCTAAGAAACATGAGATCATTTTGTATGGCAATATAATAGTTTTTAATTAACTATACACTATATACTGTATATATATATATATATATATATATATATATATATATATATATATATATATATATATATATATATATATATATCCATCCATCCATCTTCTTCTGCTTATCCGAGGTCGGGTCGCGGGGGCAGCAGCCTAAGCAAGGAAGCCCAGACTTCCCTCTCCCCAGCCACTTTGTCCAGCTCCTCCCGGGGGATCCCGAGGCGTTCCCAGGCCAGCCGGGAGACGTAGTCTTCCCAACGTGTCCTGGGTCTTCCCCGTGGCCTCCTACCCTTCAGACGTGCCCGAAACACCTCCCTAGGGAGGCGTTCTGACCAGATGCCTGAACCACCTCATCTGGCTCCCCTCGATGTGGAGGAGCAGCGGCTTTACTTTGAGCTCCTCCCGGATGACAGAGCTTCTCACCCTATCTCTAAGGGAGCGCTCCGCCACCCGACGGAGGAAACTCATTTCGGCCGCTTGTACCCGTGATCTTGTCCTTTCGGTCATGACCCAAAGCTCATGACCATAGGTGAGGATGGGAACTTACATCGACCGATAAATCGAGAGCTTTGCCTTCCGGCTCAGCTCTTTCTTCACCACAACGGATCGATACAGCGTCCGCATTACTGAAGACGCCGCACCGATCCGCCTGTCGATCTCACGATCCACTCTTCCCTCACTCGTGAACAAGACTCCAAGGTACTTGAACTCCTCTACTTGGGGTAAGATCTCCTCCCCAACCCGGAGATAATATATATATCAACTGCGTAATTTAAAAACTGTAATACATTTTTGTTTTTTGTCATTGATTTTGTCCTAAAATATTTTTCAAAAAAATCTGTCAGTAAAATTGAGGCAGTCTTATGTTCAGGTTAGAACAGGAGTTTGCAGTGGTGTGCATCCTCATCAGGTCTCCAGTATTTAGTATCCTCAGACACAGTGCCAAGTACAGTGGAACCTCTATTTACGAACTTAATTGGTTCTTGGACAGGGTTCATAAACACACAAGATTGTATATTGAAGCAAATTTATCCAGAATGAATAATGGGTTCTAGCCTTGACAAAAGTCCATATTTTAGTAAAAGTTTGTTTGTTCAAAACTTTGAACATAATATAAAGTGATATATTGTACAGCACTGTATATCAAACGAACAAGGGGGTGATGGATCAGGGGGTGATGGATCAACTTTGTATTAAATAACAAAGTCAAAAAACAACAACACTTGAACTGCCCCTCTTCCTATGTAGCTGCCTCACACACACACACACACACACACACACACACACACACACACTAACCTTGTGGTGCACTCACAATATAATATCACAAAGGTTGCAACATTGATTAGGAATGACAAATAAAAACACTTTACCTTGGTGGTTTATCTTTTTGATGTTCAGCTGTGGATACTTTCTGAATGTTTCTCCTGTCCATGTCTTTCTTTGGACTCACATTGAGCTAGCAAAACTAGAAAAATGCTGTAAAAAGGCAAAAGAACACTTAAAAAGGACACAAAGTAGCAATTTGCACAGTAGCTAACGACAACACTGCTATGCTGACAAAAATTGATCAGCCCGCCCACAATGTATGTGCTGCTGCTGGGCACAAAATGGCTGCGCTGCAAGCACAACATGGGTGGATGAAATGCTCATACAATAAAGCATATTTCCATTCGGTCTTTGGTTCGTAAATCAAAAAGTTATAATGAGGGGTTTGTAAGTCGAGGTTCCACTGCGCAGCATTTCAGAGTGCAGTTTTACACCACTAAAAAAAACACAGTAAAATACATAAGGTAACATTGCTGTACTGACCCAAGTATGTTTTTAAATTTTCAGGGTCTGATTGCTGAAGAAGGGAAGACGTCCCATGTGCTGGAGGATGATCCAGAGAAGTTCAGAGAGGCATACTTGAGATTTGAGAATTGGTTTGCCTTGCCAGCGGAGGAAAAGCTGGTCACATATTACTCGTGCAGTTACTGGAAGGGCAAAGTGCCTTGTCAGGGTTGGCTGTACCTCAGCACCAACTTCCTCTGCTTCTATTCCTACCTGCTGGGAGCTGAGGGTGAGTGAAGGTTGATGTTTACTTCCATAGTCACTATTTGCCCTAATTTAGCTGTCAGTGTTGTTTCTGTAACAATGACATTTAAAGCAAGCATTCTGGCACTAATTTGCTTTGGTTTTATGTTACTTAATGTTTAGTGAAACTGATCATCTCCTGGGATGAGATCTGGAGGCTGGAGAAAACATCAAATGTCATCCTGACAGAGAGCATCCACGTCGTGGCTCATGGGGAGGATCACTATTTCTCCATGTTGCTGCACCTTAACGAAACCTTTGTCATCATGGAGCAGCTAGCTGACTACTCCATCAAGCGCCTTTTTGATAAAGAGGCCTTTGAGAGAGAGAGAGCACTCTCGGACCCCCTGCAAATTACCAAAAGGTGCCATCTTTTTTTTCTCTCATTATCTTTTTTTTCTCTCATTATATTTCTGGCAGCTATTACTATTGTTCATACGTTTTACAGTGGCACCTCAATTTCCCTACTCCCCACTGTTATGACGAAAGATTTTGCCAAAATTCTGCCCTGGTTTTCATATACCATCTCGATTATCGTACAGCCAACAATTGTGCGTAAAGAAATTGCCTGTCTACTTGTGTATCAATTATCCTGCTGAGTTAGGTGCCCAAACAAAAAATCCCATGTGTTAGTGACTCAGTTTCTGTGCTTTTCCTTGCTGAGTAGAACTACAAAATAACCCACCATGAGGTCAACGATGTCATGATCTGTTAGGCCTGCCATCCAGAATGTAGAGACTGAGGCGATGTGCAGGAAAAAGTCGCTTTAGTCTTGCTCAAGCCTCACATGGAGTGAATCTGCACACAAAACTCAAAAAACAAAAATAAAGACCAGAAAACAGGAAACACTAAGAACAAAATCACTATAGCCTCATTGCGTCTTTTAGGGAGAATAGTTAAAAATAAACAAAGATTTTTCTGATGTTTAGTACGGGAGTAAATAAAAAAAAAAGATTTTTGAATGAATCACGATTGTTACTTTTACGATTCTTAATCGATTAAAAAAAATCAAACAGTGATTTAATTTTTTTTTTATGTGTCCTGTCCAGACACTCAGGCTAATGTTGATGTAGATGTCCATATCTGCTGTAGACATTTACTTTAGAAAAGAGAAGTGCGGGATACTTCTCTTGTTAACTTATTTGTATGTGACTTTTTTAAATGTTTGGGTAGAATTTTACTAAACAAAACCAGTTTTCTTTTAAGTAATACTTTTTTTTTTATCGGCACTGCTATCCATTTTATGGAGGAATGTAGTTAATCATAGAACTGGCCCCTAGTGTTATTAAAAAAGTATTGATTTTGAATCGAGAATTGTTTTGAATCGAAAATAGATTCTGAAATTAACTGAATCGTGTGGTGCCCAAAGATTCACAGCCCTAATGTGTAGACTTTGTTCTTATTATTGCACAAAACATTGAAATTGTACTTTTGCTATGGAAGCATCACTATATATTATTTGTATTTAAAAAAACTAGAAAGTAATAAAAAACTGTGAAGCCTAAAACCAGGTGATAAATATCGATATTTAGTAATAGATATTTCAATAACAAACCAAACAGTCCATTTGTGATCGATTGAATGCCCTGAGAATACAATAACCTGGATGAATTGGAACCTCCATAGACTGGTAATATATAACAAATAAAGAACCATAAAGTATGACAAAATGAGTGCATATTTAACAAACATAACCTACATTTGAAAGGGAATCAATTAGATGAGTGGTGTTAACCTAACATATCCTCACCATGCCACCATGTGTTCGATTAAAACTTTCGTCACACAAGTAAAAAATAAAATAGATTTAACTATCAAAAAAAACTTTTACCATGTTTTTGCTTGTTTGCCTCCCTTAAATATGAAGGATGCTTTATTGTAACGTGCTGTATCATTGATGCGGTCCTATTGGGAAATGTCAGCTTTGTTTGACCGTGCAAACATTTCAGTTTTAAATGTTCGCAAAACCTTTTGACAGCTTATCTTGTATTCTTTGGGCCCTTTGCTCTCTTTCTCCTTCCTTGATTCTTTGAGCCAACTCTTCCGCACTCCGCTGTTCTCTACACACACACACTGGCCACATCACCCGCAGCGTGATCTACATCACTTTAGGTGCACTTCTCTTTTGTGTACTGTATTGGCACAGTCTTGCTGACTTTATATTAATTAAATGAATCATCGAAGCAAATCAAGGCTTTTTTCTAATCGATTTAATCAATTAATCGTTACTGCCCTATTAGAAACTCATAGCAAAGTACAAAGGTGACATTCACTCATTGCAGTCTTTTGCCAGCCAATATCTTCAATAAAGGTCGAAGTTGGTTACATTTTATTTTACATTGTTTTCTGCATGTAAAACTAGTTATTCTCTATTAAATATGTTTTGTGTAGATATTTTATGGTGTCATCCACTGACGAAACACTGGTTTAATTATGTGACACAACCTTAGCGCCTCGCTTGTCTGCATTCATCCACAAATTCACCCATAGACGTGTAGTCAGCCATATCACATTTAACCTGGCCAGAAACGCTGCCCACTGTCCAATTGCAACACCAACACTTTTCTCTGACTCACTTACTCCCAGTATACCACTGCAAGTTTAAAATAGTCATACAATTAATTGCCTGCATGAAAGGAGACTATTACCCTACTTTCAGAACATCACTTCTGATACCTCATGTTGATTTGCCGCTGCAGAATTGTTTATAAGGCTGAACTGACTTTGTAACTACTGCATTTATTTATTTATGTTTTGTCCTGTCCAACAACGACTACTGCATTTATACACATGCAATGCTTGTTGTGATATCAGTTGCATACTGCTGACACTGATTAAAGTTCAGCTCACTCAACCACACTGTGGCCGCATAAATTTAATATAAATTATATAAAAAGATGAGGTAGCGACTTGTCCAGGGTGTACTCCGCCTTCTGCCCGATTGTAGCTGAGATAGGCTCCAGCGCCCCCGCGACCCCAAAGGGAATAAGCGGTAGAAAATGGATGGATGGATATACCCGGTATATATATATAAAAAAAAAAAGTTTTAAATCAATAAACAAAAGAAAAAAACGGTCCGATGTATTAAAATTAATGCATTAAAGGAAGATTATATTAAAATGAAATTACGGTAGATAAAATCAGTAATTTACAATAGTACAAGCAAGTTGTGAAGTTTTTGCAGAAACACAGTGGAAGAAGACAATAGTTCAGTCAGGTAAAATGAATGAATACATGACAAGTTGTAATATGACAATCCAGAAATCTCAGCCATTTGACTCCTCTGGCCTGGTATTTAGCAAATCTATGATGGAAATCAGGGAACTCCAAATTTGATCAAGGCAAGGAAACATTTTTTGTAGAGCACAATTTGTTCACAAGACAATTCAAAATGCTTTACAGAAAATTAGTCAGGGCTCAAGCTGTAGCATTTTGTATGTATTGCAGCTGCTTTACAGCTCTTTTAGAGAGCCCAGTGAGAAGTAGTTCGACCTGTTGGAGACAAAGGCATGGATTAGTCTTTTTAAGTCTGATTTAGATAATTTTCCTCAAACTTATTTAGTAAACTTTTAAGAAAAAATCGTAACTTTTCATCTATAATAATAATAATGGATTAGATTTTATATTGCACTTTTCTATTATTAGATACTCAAAACGCTCACAGAGAAGTGGGAACCCATCATTCATTCACACCTGGTGGTGGTAAACTACATTTGTAGCCACAGCTGCCCTTGGGTAGACTGACGGAAGCGAGGCTGCCAGTTTGCGCCTACGGCCCCTCCGACCACCACCTATCATTCATTCACCAGTATGAGCGGCACAGGGGACAAGGGTGAAGTGTTCTGCCCAAGGACACAACGGCAGCGATTTGGATGTCAAGATGTGGGGAGCGAACCTGCAACCCTCAGGTTTCTGGCATGGCCGCTCTACCCACTGCGCCATACCGCCTATATGTTTTAAATAGGTCAATCAAACCAACCTAACAAGTATTCCTACCAAGTATTTGTCTTACACAAAATATATGTCATGTTTGAAGAGGGCACATTTTTAAAGGGTGTTTAGGTAGGTGGATATGTAGAGTTGCTTACTGGTAGGTTCATGATGCTCATGACCATTTTTGCTCTCCTGCAGAGGCCTCGAAGCGCACGCAAAGAGTGAGCAGTTCCGGACATTTTTCAGGCTTCCCAGAGAAGAAAATCTGTTAGAAGTGCACGAGAGTTTCCTGTGGGTGCCTTTCAGCCATTTAAATACACTTGGCAAGATCTGTCTGTCTGAGAGCTACTTATGTTTCGCCAGCCAGGATGGGAGCCAGTGTCACATCATTATTCCAATGCGTGAGGTAAAACAAAAAACTACATCACATGATTTATTCCACACTGCCATGTACCTCCCACACTGAATTTGATGAAATTACTTCCTGTCTTCGCAACGCCGTGCCATTTTCCAGGTCGTAAGTGTCGAAAAGCCTGATTCTAGCAGCCGGGCTTTAACGGTGTGTGTGCGCGGGAAAAGGGCGCTGCGTTTCACCGAGGTGCGGGACTACCAGCGTCTGGCGACCACGCTCCGAAGCAGGTGTGGGATCACTGCCAGCCCTCAGCACTCCGCTTCAGCTGAGGTAAGATGTCTTGACTCCTGTACATGGCGTAGGTTCTTGGCTTTCTTTCTAACATCCATCATCTGCACCAAGATCATACAGGGCGAATGTCAATCGCTCATCAACCACTTTGAGGACAACCCAGAGGACGTGACTCTCATGGTGGGCCAGAAAGACAGCAGCAAGGCAGTGAGCACTGAGGCTCTCATGACAGTTTTTCACCCTCAGGATGTTGAAAACCTCGACCCCAAAATGGTAAATCAAACGCACCAACAATTAGGACATACCCAGCAAAGTCAGAAATGACTGGAAGCCATTGCTGAAAGTCAGAACACGACATATGAGCAAAAGTATTAAGCCACCCCTATTATTCAATAATTTATCATTGAGGAGGTGGACTTTGAGTCATAATTATTAATCTTAGTTTAACCATAACCTCAACCCCACTGGGTCGACTTGTTGTCGCTGCAAAAAAGCAGTAAGCTCCAGGAGTACGCTTTTTTTGAGCGAGTCGTGGCCAAAAAGCCTTAATTTGTGCCAGCTTTTTTTAAAAAGGTTGCTGTAAAAGTTGCATTGTTTTGAGGCTTTTTTTTTTTCAATATCATTGCATTAGCGCATGACTTTTAAAAAATTGTAATCAAAGTTTTACTCTGAAGGCGGTTATTATGACAAATATGTTTGGGTTACAACATTTTAACAATACATTAAATAAATGAAAAAAAAAGGTTAATAATTTGGTGCACAGACATAAACAAGAAAGCCTATTTGTAAACGTTTTTCACGTTTACAGTATATTCTAAAGCACACGTGTTAAACTCTAGGCCATATCTGGACTGCCAGATCATTTTATATGGCCTATGAAAGCCTGAAAATAAAAATTACTTTATCTTTAGTTTATTCGTTTTTTTTCCATTTTGACAGAAAATAATACATATACTGCATGTAATAGCATACATTTTAAACTTTAATATTATCTATTAATGCAACAAATATATTATCATATATTCGAACAATCTCAGTCCAGGTGAGTTTGGGCTTTCTACCAGTCACTCACACATTTGCCTGTACTTGGAGAAATGCAGCTATGAAACAGAGTTTGATGAATTCAGACAGTAGAAGTTATGAATTATGTTAATTTTGAGAGGATTTGGATTAATGAATCAGAGTCATCAAATCGCTGTTGAACAGCTAAGAAGTATGCAATGCACTAGTTGTTATTTCACTGATATTGAAAACATGATTTAAAAATTATATAATTTTGTTTAGAAAATTGTTGATCCAAAAATGAAGTATGGTTCTGTAAGTCTGATTTGGTGATGACATGTCCCGATTATTGTCCATCGTGTATTTCTGGAAGCAAAAATGCTCCAGAAGCATACTGTAATATAGTTATCCTTGTGTTCAACAGCTTAAAGAGAAGATGAAGGAGCAGTCTTGGAACATCCATTTTTCGGAATATGGACGTGGCACAAGTATGTTCTTTACCAAAAAGACACGTGACTTGATCGTCCGTGGTGTCCCAGAGGCCTTGAGAGGAGAGCTGTGGATGCTTTTTTCAGGTATTTATACATCAAATATACCTCTCAAGTAAGGCTGCAAAAACCAATCTCAATTCACACTAATATGCAATTTATTTTCTAAATAACAACCATTTCTTAATATGTTAATCAACAAACTGCCTCGCAAACGCTGCCTTTTTACTTTCTTTAGCATGACAGCCGACACTTTTTCGTCTCTTCTCCAGTGAGCCTTGCCAGCCAAGGCAGCAGATCTGTCTTGCCCTGGTCAATGAAGCGCGCTGGCTATCATTTATCAACTTTCGGGAGAAGCAATCAAATTAATTGACTTGTTAACAAATGTATTGTGGAGTGAGTGAGCATGCCATTGTTTTGACTTGATGAAATATTTTGTGTTTTTTTTCATTTCCATTAAAAAATGTCTCCTCTCAACTGTCCTTCTGGGACCTACCATGAAGAAAGACCATTGGAAGTTTCTTTACAGCAGAACAAGAAAATTAAATTAATTGAATTATATTTGTATAGTGTTTTTTCTCTAGTGACTCAAAGCGAAACCCATTATCTACATTTAAGTTACATTTATACCAGTGTGGGTGGCACTGAGAGCAAGGTGGGTGAAGTGTCCTGCCCAAGGACACAAGGGAAGTGACTCCGGTGGCGGAAGCTGGATCCGAACCAGGAACCCTCAAGTTCCTGTCCGACTGCTCTACCATCTGAGCCACGCCGCCCAAAACTAAAGTGTTTTGTTTTTTTTACACAAGAAAACCCATGGGTCTTATCATGCATGTGTGGAAAAAAAATCCTCCCAGGGAATCCCTATCTCAATTCTAAAAAAGAAAATTGTGATTTGCATTTTTTGCGCAATCTTGCAGCTCTACTCTCAGGCACATTTTGGTCACAGTCATCATACCATAAGGTGAATAACTAACATTATTAATCTTTTTTGTTGTTGTTGTTTTTACCTGGGCCTGAACGGATAAGGAGCTGTAAACGACATGGCGACCCACCCCGGCTATTACACAGAGCTGGTGGAACAGTCTCTGGGGACAAGCACGTTAGCGACAGACGAGATTGAGAGGGACCTTCATCGTTCTCTACCCGAGCATCCTGCCTTTCAGAGTGACACTGGAATATCCGCTCTTCGCAGAGTCCTCACTGCGTATGCCTGCAGAAACCCTAAAATTGGTTACTGCCAGGTAATGTCTCTCCAAGGCCTCCGTCACCTGTG
The DNA here is from genome assembly GCF_033978685.3 of Nerophis lumbriciformis. Taxonomy (NCBI): domain Eukaryota; kingdom Metazoa; phylum Chordata; class Actinopteri; order Syngnathiformes; family Syngnathidae; genus Nerophis; species Nerophis lumbriciformis. Next base: position 23,923,602 of record NC_084556.2, read on the forward strand.
TGGAACAGAAATGCAAAGATGATCACTTAGTAGAGTTAAAATGCACACCAATAGGATTTAAATTTTTGTGGAAAATCACATGAGATCATTGAGGTATTTTTACAGCCTTTGCTCCAAGCAAAGTACCTAAAATATCACAATTTTATTTAAACCATTGAAGGTATTAGTTGAAAGCCAGTTAACAAATTTCACACTCACAATGTTCTAAAGGTATTCTATTTTTAAAGTGTGTTATATATTCTGCCTAGGCCATGAACATTCTCACCTCTGTGTTGCTGCTCTACGCCAAAGAGGAGGAGGCCTTCTGGCTTTTAGTGGCCGTTTGTGAAAGGATGTTGCCAGATTATTTCAACAGGCGAATTATAGGTGAGAAGAAAAGTTATATAGTGATGAGTACATGTCTTTAAACAACCACAAAATAGTAATGGCCGACTGACCGGTGACGACAGGCTCCAGGTCACCAGAGTGACCCTGAACAGAATAACCAGCAGAAAATTATTCAATCAATCAAACTTTACTCAAATAGCACATTTCATGAACAGGCAAGTTGCAACACAAAGTGCTTTACACCAGTAAATAAAGCACAAAAAAAGAAGAAAACATGCACACTGCACTTTTGACAAAACCAAACATGGCATGGCACTGAAAGATTGAGGAAAAACGCCAACTCTGAGGCGTCCACACTGGAGAAAAGGACCGTAACTACCATTGAGGACACCGAGGTCATGTCCTCTGTATTTTTTTAGGTGACAAAAGCATGATGATATGACTAACTGTAAATGTACTTTGTGTAGGACATCATGCGCGCTATATATAAGCATGCGTAGATGATCCTCTTTCAATCTACAAACCCCGTTTCCATATGAGTTGGGAAATTGTGTTAGATGTAAATATAAATGGAATACAATGATTTGCAAATCATTTTCAACCCATATTCAGTTGAATATGCTACAAAGACAACATATTTGATGTTCAAACTGATAAACTTTTTTTTTTTTTTGCAAATAATCATTGACTTTAGAATTTGATGCCAGCAACACGTGACAAAGAAGTTGGGAAAGGTGGCAAAAAATACTGATAAAGTTGAGGAATGCTCATCAAACACTTATTTGGAACATCCCACAGGTGAACATGCAAATTGGGAACAGGTGGGTGCCATGATTGGGTATAAAAGTAGATTCCATGAAATGCTCAGTCATTCACAAACAAGGATGGGGTGAGGGTCACCACTTTGTGAACAAATGTGTGAGCAAATTGTTGAACAGTTTAAGAAAAACCTTTCTCAAGCAGCTATTGCAAGGAATTTAGGGATTCCACCATCTACGGTCCGTAATATCATCAAAGGGTTCAGAGAATCTGGAGAAATCACTGCACGTAAGCAGCTAAGCCCGTGACCTTCGATCCCCCGGGCTGTACTGCATCAACAAGCGACATCAGTGTGTAAAGGATATCACCACATGGGCTCAGGAACACTTCAGAAACCCACTGTCAGTAACTACAGTTGGTCGTTACATCTGTAAGTGCAAGTTAAAACTCTCCTATCGAAGGCAAAAAACGTTTAACAACAACACCCAGAAACACCGTCGGCTTCGCTGGGCCTGAGCTCATGTAAGATGGACTGATACAAAGTGGAAAAGTGTTCTGTGGTCTGACGAGTCCACATTTCAAATAGTTTTTGGAAACTGTGGACGTCGTGTCCTCCGGACCAAAGAGGAAAAGAACCATCCGGATTGTTATAGGCACAAAGTTGAAAAGCCAGCATGTGTGATGGTATGGGGGTGTATTAGTAGCCAAGACATGGGTAACTTACACATCTGTGAAGGCGCCATTAATGCTGAACGGTACATACAGGTTTTGGAGCAACATATGTTGCCATCCAAGCAACGTTACCATGGACGCCCCTGCTTATTTCAGCAAGACAATGCCAAGCCACGTGTTACATCAACGTGGCTTCATAGTAAAAGAGTGCGGGTACTAGACTGGCCTGCCTATAGTCCAGACCTGTCTCCTATTGAAAATGTGTGGCGCATTATGAAGCCTAAAATACCACAACGGAGACCCCCGGACTGTTGAACAACTTAAGCTGTACATCAAGCAAGAATGGGAAAGAATTCCACCAGAGAAGCTTAAAAAATGTGTCTCCTCAGTTCCCAAACGTTTACTGAGTGTTGTTAAAAGGAAAGGCCATGTAACACAGTGGTGAACATGCCCTTTGCCAACTACTTTGGCACGTGTTGCAGCCATGAAATTCTAAGTTAATTATTATTTGCAAAAAAAAAAAAAAAAGTTTATGAGTTTGAACATCAAATATCTTGTCTTTGCAGTGCATTCAGTTGAATATGGGTCGAAAAGGATTTGCAAATCATTGTATTCCGTTTATATTTACATCTAACACAATTTCCCAACTCATATGGAAACGGGGTTTGTACAACCTTCGGTCATGCACAGCCCGCTACAACTCCAACAACGTAACGCAAAGAAGTCCCCCTTTACTTCAAACATTATCCAATCCGAAAGGTGCTGTCAACATAATGTTTACACTAATTCATACTGATGTAACTAATGTTGCTTTCACCTGAATGAAATTGATGTAAAACGCTGTCCATATAATAACGTTGTAATGTCAGTCAGGTGCCGCCTCGCCCTAAATGCAGAACAAGTGCTCTGTGTAGGGGTTTTGTTTGGGTGAAGAAACACATTAAAATGTAAATTATTGAATGACCAGGCGCTTCATATAATATCTTACCCCAAATGTACCCCTCTTCATACTCCACTTCATACTCTGTTACTGATTAAAATATGAAGGCCAAATGTCCTCGATTACTTCTGGTGGTTTCGTGGCAGACATTAGTACTTGCAGTGCAAAGCTAAAGGTCTTGGGAGCCTATCTTAAAGCTTTTGTTATTCTGGAAATTCATTGCGCTGCTCAAGGTAATATATTTTTTAGGTGCTGGGATAACCATGATTTCAGCCTTTCTAAGTTCATCTTGGACAACCAATTTTTGAACTCGGAATTGGTCAATTGCTAGTTATGGCCCTGCTGGAGAATAACTAAACATTAACATCACCTAGGAAATAACATAAAACTAATTTGAAAATATATATAAAATAAAATCTAAATAATTAATTATTAATAAAAAAAATGTATTGTGAAAATAACAGTTCTACCGCAATAAATAAAATAGAAAATAACACAATTGTGTGTTTAAAGCCACAGCAGTAAAAGTATTAACATGATATAGAAAATAAAAACATTTCACTGTCATATGCACATGGATAAGTCTAGGATTTAGCTGGAGAGATACAGACTCTGTAATAATAATAATAATAACTGGGATTTATATAGCGCTTTTCTAAGTACCCAAAGTCGCTTTTACATGTAGAACCCATCAATCATTCACACCTGGTGGTGGTAAGCTAATTTCATAGCCACAGCTGCCCTGGGGTAGAAAGACGGAAGCGTGGCTGCAATTTGCGCCAACGGCCCCTCCGACCACCACCTATCATTCATCATTCAATTCACCGGTGTGAGTGGCACCGGGGGCAAAGGGTGAAGTGTCCCGCCCAAGGACACAACGGCAGCGATTTTTTTTTTTTGGATGGTAAGAGGCGGGGAGCGAACCTGCAACCCTCGGGTTTCTGGCACGGTTGCTCTACCCACTACGCCATGCCGCCCCGACTCTGTAGGAGTGTAACCTCAGTGTAGAGCCACAGACATGCAGTCATAGTCTCCAAATTGCGCAGACAATAAAACACGGTGAGCCTGTTGATCTCGCTATATCACCTGTGATGTTGTCTTGAGGTGAGTCACTCAAAACAGATGGCTGGTGCTGGTCAGCAATGTCCAAAGTGCACAATAAAAGCAAGAAAGCTAAAAAAAACTACATAACATTTCTGCTGGCGGGGGCGAATGCTGACTCAGCGTGAGGGGGTGTGGAGAGGAGGGGTTAATTTGCATCTAAAAACTCAGAGCAAACATATGGCTTACAAATAGGTCTGTAAAACAAAATATGTGCACATTTTCACCAAAGAACCACCATTACATGTTATGTAGACCAAAATGAAGTGTTTTAAAAATGGAAAGAATAATCATATGTCCCTTTAGTAACCTAAGAAAACAAAAATTTAAAATGTTCAGTAAAAAGCCTGATTAAAAATGTCTGCCTTTAACCTTTTTAGCAGTCCTGAGGCTCCCCAAAGTTGGCAGACCCATCAGCGATCCTGTTCTGTCTCCCTGTAATGTTTGTCTGATCTTGAATGGGATTGTGCTGAAAATCGGTGGGAGAGGGGTTAGTGCATCTGCCTCACAATACGAAGGTCCTGAGTAGTCTGGGGTTCAATCCCGGGCTCGGGATCTTTCTGTGTGGAGTTTGTATGTCCTCCCCGTGACTGCGTGGGTTCCCTCCGGGTACTCCGGCTTCCTCCCACTTCCAAAGACATGCACCTGGGGATAGGTTGATTGGCAACACTAAATTGGACCTAGTGTGTGTGAATGTGAGTGTGAATGTTGTCTGTCTATCTGTGTTGGCCCTGCGATGAGGTGGCGACTTGTCCAGGGTGTACCCCGCCTTCTGCCCGATTGTAGCTGAGATAGGCTCCAGCGCCCCCCGCGACCCCGAAGGGAATAGGCGGTAGAAAATGGATGGATGGATGGATGTGCTGAAAATTTTAATTTCCCCTCAGGGATTAATAAAGTATTTCTGATTCTGATTTTGATACATATCACAACAATCACAAAAATATGTGTTCACTTCCTGTGTTCAATGTAAACGACTCAAAGGAGCTATGGATTTCAGGTCCACAGAAGGAGGCGGGAAAGGGATGCAGGCAAACCTAAACCTCCCCAAACTCCCAAATGTCTATGTCCAAAATGCCCAACAATTTCCCAGTACCCGCACACAAACCACTTCCCTCTTGCAAGAGGCTCAGAACTCAAATGTGATCATGTGTTTCATGACTAGACCGACACATCTTATGGTCCAATCAAAGGTAGCACTTCGTAGTACATTACTCCTCATCGTGGTGCCCATATTTCGACTTCTTGAGATCAAGAGGACGTCAGACCATCAAGCTCCAAATAAGATGCTCATTTGCTTTACTAATTGATAGGTAAACAAAACAGTGCTCTCTGCTTGTTACTATTGAGTGGTGCATGCCATTTCACATCTTCAAGACAGAAAACACAAAACAGCTTTGTTAATAGATAAATTAAAACTAGTGTATGTCTTTAATTGAAACAATTACAAAAAATCCTTAATTTATGTTGTACTGTGTGTCATTGTACCTCCAGGTGCTTTGGTGGACCAGGCTGTCTTTGAAGATCTGATTCGTGAGAACCTCCCCCAGCTGGTAGAGAACATGACAGACCTGAGTTTCTTCTCATCTGTATCCTTGTCCTGGTTTCTGACGCTCTTCATCAGCGTACTGCCCATCGAAAGTGCTGTGAACGTGGTGGACTGCTTTTTCTACGACGGCATCAAAGCAATCTTGCAGCTCGGCCTGGCCGTGCTCAACTCCAACATGGAGGCTCTGATCAGTTGCCACGATGATGCAGAGGCTGTCACCATCCTCAACAAGTATGTGCAGACTTATCGGAATTCCCATTTTGCTGTTCCTACAAGTGTCATTTGTGTTTTTTCAGATTTTTTGACAGCGTGACAAACAAAGACAGCCCGTTACCGCCAACAGTGCAGCAAGCCCCCGTGGGCAACAACGATAAATCATCTCACTTCAACGTGGACATCAGTGAACTGATCCGAGAAGCCTACGAGGTTCTGAGGATTTTAATCCCCGATGTCTTTGGTTAACATATGACTGATGAATCGCTTTCTGCCTTCCAGAAATATGGCAGCATTCGCTCAGAGGAAGTGGAGAGTTCACGAAAGAGAAACAGGCTGTTTGTGATCCAGACACTGGAGGACACAACCAAGCAAAATGTTGTAAGTGGCAGTGGTCATACAGTGGCACCTCAATTTAAGAGTGCTTTGAGATGAGTGCTGTCTCTTGGCTAATTGTTATACTTTAAGTTGAAAGCAAAAAATTGTGTTACAAGCATTCCCGCCATTAATTGGCATAGTTAATGTCACAGTGAACCTTGTAAGATCCGACCAAAACATCAGGTCTAATGAGCTTATAGCTAAAATCAACCTAACTTTGTTTTTCCAACCATAGGAAGAAAGACAGTTAGCGGGAAGTACAGTAATGACAAAAAGAAGGGTGTAATTTTCATTGAATTAAAGAAATAAATCATTAAAACCATTCCCGAGCTTGTCACCAACTTTGCGAAACAGTTCAAGCACGTCACTGCTAGTCTGCACCATGTTGAAGCAGAATGAGTTTAACGCCAGCCAAGAATGTTAAAATAATACTAAAACAGCGAACATTTATCCATGAAAATATGGAAAAGCTGCAGATGGTGTGTTTGACAGAGAAGCAGCTGGAAGGAGATACTGTGGAAATCCACTCTTCAAAGTAAATGCTGTACATTATGTTAAGGGAGGGGGAATAAACACCACGTCTATTCAGGTTCACAACTTTTAATCAACTGACGCACAGAGGTAAAACCGGAAACACTCGATCCCCTCTTCCCGCCCACAAACACTGCGCATGCGTTAACCCAGTATATGAATCAGAATCAGAATCAGCTTTAATGTCATTACGCAAGGTAACAAGATTGAGAAACATGTTAACAATCTCCCTATCTTTTATAAATAAAAAAAATTAAATAGCACATGTTTCTTGAGAACAAATACATGTCTTTTTAAACAACAGAAACAATAAAATCAACTTAGGTAAGAACCCATTTTCCTTCACTCAATGCTTTCAAAAGCATCAAGGGTGATGCCCCCTTTTTACTAAGACAGTCAGCCAGTTGAGCTTTTGTTGCTGACCAAAGCACTTGTTGTATTTTTCTGTTGTGAATTAGTTCTTTGATGCCACTTATATCCAACCGAAGCCTTTTCTCTGTGACCTGTTTTGTTGATCGAAGAGCATCATAGAGGGAATGATTATCAGTCACACAAACTAACGCTGGAGCATTTAGACCAGCGGTGCCAGTAGTGAGCTCAGAATAAAGGGTGGCAAGAAACACAGCGCTGTCTATTCCATCCGACATGGCAAGTGTCTCTCCAGCAAGGGTGCTTCGCACCACTCGTCGAATCCTCTTGGACTGCCAGTAAAGGGGGGAGAATGTACCTCTTTTTCCCAATAGGGTGATCAACATGCCCCCTTGTGTACCTCCATCAGGAAGATTTCCTAATGAAGCATCGCTGAATACAGTTAGGTTTAAAGCATCATTTCCCAAATGTTGAAATTTCAGTCACTTTTTCAGCTTTCAGTTTACAAACCAACTTATTAGCATTGTGAATTGATTGCACAGTCGCATTCTTTAGACTAGATGCCAGACTACAAGATTCAAACATTACATCAGGTCTTGTTTGTTTTGCAACCCAGAGTATCTGTCCTATTTTTGATCTGAGTTGTTCTTGTTCTGTTTCATTAAGAGGAGCATCCCTTTCCAGAGCACAGACTGGCTGTAAGTGAATGGGGTGCAGACTTTCAATGTAGCTGTGCTGATGCAACTGTACAGAATCATTAACAGTTTCAATATCCATTCCCAAATAGCAGAAATTGTCATGTTCCTCACGTCCCACTTGGAACCCAGACTTTAGCTTAAGGATCACATTTTCTGAAAAATTTGATGAGCCTGCCCACAGAAAATCATCTACATGACATGCGAGTACACCCGTCACTGTGTTTTCATCATCCAGCCAATAAAATATTGCTGGCTCTACCTGTGACACTTTACCACCTGTGCTCAGCATGATTTCCTTCACCTTGTTGTACCAATAGAGAGATGCATCAGCAAGGCCATACACACACTTCTTCAGTTTCCAAAGAACCCCCATACAGTCAGCTTCTGGGGGAGGATTGACATAAATGTCTCTCGACAACTCCATACCCTGTAAAAAGGCAGACTTGATGTCCATAGAATGGACTTTCCAATGATTTTGACAAATTACACTGAGCAATAGCCTTAGAGATTCAGAAGCACATGTTGGTGAATCTTTTTGTAGATTTTTTAAATTAAGTTCTTCAAAACCCCTTGCTACAAGTCTGGCCTTGGGTACAATACCAGTGTCACTTTCTTTGAGACTACAGACCCACCTAGTGGAGATACACTTTTGGCCTGTATTTTAAGTCTCTTCAAAATCATTATTGTTTTTCCATTTTTCTGTCTCTGCCTGTTTGGCTGCATCAAATGATATGTCTTTTGTTATGAGTACATCAGCCTCCCTGACAGCTGACTCAGTGGTAAGATGTTGTACACATGACATCTCAACAGCCTCTTTTAGTCCAGTACTGCCATCAGGCTCAATATGCTGCACATTATACCAGTTTTTATGGGTTCCCGTGGCTTTACCTGCTCTACTGTGTACTTTAGCCTTACATGTTACACTTGTATCTCTTTTCATGAAAGTTACAATCTGTCCTGTTTTTAGCTTCACATTAGAAGCAGGGACAGGATTATCACAGGCACTGTGATTTATTTGAGGTGCATTTGTTTGAATGACACCTTCACTCATGTTTCCCTCTCCATCACTGTCATGTTCATTTTCACCGGCTGTGTTTTGTTCATTATCTGAGCTACATGATGCTCTGTGTAAAACATCTGTGTCACTATCATTGGTTATGTTCTCCATGTTTTTCACATCCTGTTTCAGTGTGAACATTACTTTGTGTAATTTTCCTATCATTAATCTGTGTGCACCTTATTAAGTCGTGAGTGATGAACTCTAACTAGAATACCTCCATGTCTTACAAACACAACGGTTCCATCTCACCACTCCTGGACCCTTCCACTCTGCACTATCTCCTCGTTTATAGTAAACCTTTTCTC
>NC_084556.2:23937500-24022500 GCF_033978685.3 Nerophis lumbriciformis
GTAACGTCTGTCGAGACGCTTTGAGGACATGAATTCCATCCATCACTTTACTGAGCAAAACTCTTTACTGTCGGCCATAAACACATCACCAAAACATTAGTAAAAAAAATTATATCTAGCAAAACTGGTCATTTTCTGCAGTACAAACCAGACCAAAAGCAACTTTGTTATAACAACAGCAGCCGCTCGCTCTCTCACGTGCGCCAACACTTGCACATATGGCACTTAGCCAGTGATGCGTTTACAGCCACACAAAAAGTCGGACAACTCCAACACCACACATAAAGTGTCATTCCAGGTCGTTACACTATGATTTACCAATCAAATGTGTGCTTATTCTAGTGTCATTTATTAGGAATCTTAATTTATAAATATTAATCATTAAATGCTGTTAGTATATTAAATAAATACTAATAAAAATATATTTTTTACAAACAGGAAGTTGCAGGAATGTACACATGATCCCCTGCTTACATCTCATTGTGCAACAGGTGAATGTTTTAATGGGAACTAAATGCAATGTCTGAAAGGGGTACAAATTATTTCCAAAGCAGGACCTCCACCCAGACAAACAATACAAGTACACAGTTCATGAAAAACAATATTTTTTGTTATTGTCATTATAAGTGGGCCTAAACACTTATATTAGAAATGGAAATGACTGCTGTCATTTGATTATAATAATAAGAGAATGTTGTCTGTCTATCTGTGTTGGCCCTGTGATGAGGTGGGGACTTGTCCAGGGTGTATACTGCCTTCCGCCCGAATGCAGCGGAGATAGGCTCCAGCGACCCCGAAAGGGACAAGCGGTAGGAAATGGATGGATGGATGGAGATGTAAGTTGTTATTTAGTGAGGTTTGGGACAGGTGTGCTGCTGGTGTAGCCACAGTGTGCACGTCTAAAGTTGCTCACATGGACTCCACTCAATGCTCAGGGAGTTTTTGCGTTTGCTCACACATGAACAATTAGAGGGAACATTGATTGACAGAGTGTGTACCTTCAGCGGTGAATGGTGGTGGTGGTGGAGGTGAAGTGGCATCAGAGTCTCTGTCTCTCTTTACTAGCTTCGTCGAAGCATGTTGCTATGTAGCTTGTTTCAGCAGATTTGAATTGCTGTTTTGGGCAGTAGATGGCATCTTTGATCCAAAGCACAATTTACATTTAACTAAAATGTTATTTTCTTTGTGCTCGACAAAAGAAAAGTAGTGAAAATATCTCCATGTTAGCAAACTCGACTTCTGGCTCCGCCATGATCAGACACGCCCCCCCCCCCCCCCCCCCTCCCCCTCGCTCCCCACACTCACACTCAGACACACCCACACAGAGCGCATGTCTCTCTCTCTTCTCCGGCTTGTGACACAAGAAGAATCAGAACGCAGCGCTCCGATAAAACACACTTTATACTACATAAAAAGTAACGTAAAATAACGCAGTAACGCATCATGTAGTAACGGTAACTGAGTTACTGAATATAAAAAAATAACGCGTTAGATTACTAGTTACCGCCGAAACTAACAGCGTTACAGTAACGCGTTACAAAGTAACGCGTTAGTCCCAACACTGTATATATATATTTATTTTATTATATATATATATATATATATATATATATATATATATATATATATATATATATATATATATATATATATAAATAAATAAAATAAATACATACTTGAATTTCAGTGTTCATTTATTTACACACATACACACACATAACACTCATCTACTCATTGTTGAGTTAAGGGTTGAATTGTCCATCCTTGTTCTATTCTCTGGCACTATTTTTCTAACCATGCTGAACAGCAGGCAGGATGGAGCAGCACTTTTATTGTGAAAACGGGAACTCTGCAGTTGGTCTTTACATTTTTTGACAGCCGGTATGGAGAGAGTCTGTAGAAATAAAAAGTGCTTCTTGCGTTCCTGCTGTTTTTTTTTTTTCATACTAAACTCGCAGCAGCCAGCATCATCTCACAAGATCCTCAGGTGCTGTAAATGTTGAGTTAAGGGTTGAATTGTCCATCCTTGTTCTATTCTCTGGCACTATTTTTCTAACCATGCTGAACATGCATTGCTGTGTGGCACGCACAAAAGTGCTTTCATCAAATGCACTGGAGTCTGGAATCTTCCATCTCTCCCTAGCATGGCCCAAAACCGGTCAATCTTTTCTTCCCGAGGAAGATCTTCACTGCCAAGCACTTGGTAGTCCACTACTTCTTCCCGGAGGCTATCCAGGTCCAATCGCAGCTGCGGCTTCATCGTACTCGTCGTCGGCGTCGATATGGCTGTATCTTTCTCGTTCTTCTGCTTCGTCTCCTTGTTGTGTGCGCAGTTGTGCACTGCACTCTCTAAAAGCCCTGATGTTATTGTCACATATGCATGTACAGTAGATGGCAGTATTGTCCTGTTTAAGAGTGTCACAACATTGCTGTTTACGGCAGACGAACTGCTTTACGGTAAACGAAAACGTGACTGCTGTTGTTGTGTGTTGTTATCGCGCTGGGAGGACGTTAAGGAAACTGCCTAACAATAAAACCACATAAGAAACCAAGAACTTGCCCTTGATCATTCTACAGTTATAACGTGATTGGGCAGGCACGCTGTTTATATTGTGGGAAAGCGGACGTGAATACAAGCTGTCCTCACTCAGGCCCGCATGGAGCTGGAGGGGGCGTGGCCTCCAGCTCCGCTGGATTTTCGGGAGAAAATTTGTCCCGGGAGGAATTTCGGGAGTCTCCCGGAAAATCCGGGAGGGTTGGCAAGTATGGTGAGGCCAATCATAAATTACAAAATACATTTCAAAAGTATCTATGTCGAGTGTGCAATACAACGGTGCTGCTTTTGTTTTGAAAAGCGTTATATTTTGTATTACTTCCGTGTGGACGTATGCGCGTGCGTGATTGTGAGTGAATGTGAACAGCTGCAATCACAAATTACAAAATAAAGTTGAAAAAAAACATCCATGTCGTGCGCGCAATACAACTGTGCTGCTTTTATTTTGAAAAGTGTTATTTATGGACGTATGTCCGTGTGTAACCTGTGAGTGAAGGTGCACAGCGACAAGTGATGCACGGTTACTCCCGAGACGCTAAAAAGAGAAAAGTTGATGACGAATGGCGTGTTTTCAACAAGACATGAACTGCCAAGCAACGTTCCCTCTAAGGTGCGCGCCTGCGCAATTGCGCACTGCTCAAGCATCCTCTGCGCACAGCAAATATATGCCGTGCACCAAATCAAATCTCATCTGAATTCTAAACAAAATAAACACATTTATTCTGTGTAATTTTGCAATGCAACTCTGAGTGACAGTGACAACAAGCGGCCCTAACAGTGTTCGTCAACACCGTTCAATTGAACACCGTTCAATTATTGTAACGTCTATCGAGATGCTTCGAGGCCAGGAATTATATCGATTACTTTATTGAGTAAAACTGTTTATATTCAGCCATAAACACACCAAAAACATGAGTAAAACACGTCTAACTCGAAAAACTAGTCATTTTCTGCCGTACAAACCAGGCTAAAACCAACTTGTCATCTGTCACCAACACGCATACCACTAAACCACTGGTGCGTTTATGGCCACACAAAAAGTCGGACAACTCAAATACCACACAAAGTTACACTATGACTCCTCAGTCATACGTGTGCTTATTTTACTGTCATTTATTATTAATGTTAATTTATTTATATTAATCATGGAATGCTGATACGAGAGAAAGTTACAGGAATGCACACTTCATCCTATGCTTACATTTCATTGTGCAACATGAGGATGTTTAAGGGGAACTAAATGTCATCTCTGAAAGGGGTACAAATGATTTCCAAAGCAGTGCTTTTGGTATAAAGTTAAGTTAGGTTAAATGAAAGTATTATTATTATTATTATTATTATTATTATTATTAATCTTACGGTATATATCAAAAATAATATTGAGCAAAATTTTATTGAAATATTGTCGATGTGGCCCTCCAGCAGTGCTCGGGTTGCTCATGCGGCCCCCAGTAAAAATGAATTTGCCCACACCTGGCATAGAGTATATGAACAATGTTTTCTGGTTGATAATTTCCTACACATCCACTGCGTGGCGTTCTTATGTTTTTATTTTCCTTCATCTTTCCTCTCAGTGATCTTACAGTCTCTTCTAGCCTTCACAGGTAGTCCTTTGCACGCACAAGAACCAAGACTCCCAAACTTTTTTCCAGCGATTGAAGACTCACCTCACTTGACTAGACTTCCTGGTCAGCCTCTTTACTGCTTATTCCTTCTTTAAAAGTCTAACTTTTCCCTTTCCTTTTCATTTCCTCTGCCCTTCAATGCATTGATATTCTTAAGAGGAGTTTTCTGAATATAGTCTGCTCACTTGCAGAATTTGCTCTTCCAGAAGATGGTGTGATTAAGAAAAGTCCTGAGAGAGGTAATTTACAACCATATGCAGTCAAATGGTTTGTGCAAATGCACACTTGTGTTATGTCTCGTGTGTGATTGATTGACAGGTAGAGGAAAAGTGGATCTCCAGGCATACCTGAAACAATGGCAGAATGAAATACTTAGGAAAGAGGAAACCATCAAGGACCTTCCTAGAATCAATCAGGTAATTCAATCATTGTGCTTATTGACTGCTGTACATCGTATGTATGTATGTAATTACAGAAGTAGAGAAGAAGGGCTTGACAATGGCATAAAACGCAAGGAGATCGTGCATATTTTGGCCGCTTTTGAACTGCTCGACAACATTTTTAAACAGACAGGCGGTCATTAATCAAATCTCACAAAAAAAACAATCACTATATGTAAATGCTAAGTCAACACATAGCACCAACAAACTACAACTTTACGTATTAAAACAAACAACTATGCACTAACAAATATGCAACTGTAACTTTATGTACAAAGTACAATGTATGCTGGATAATCCAGAATCAACTCGGGTTCCCGGCTTCCCAACATGCCTTGCGGCACTTTTGTAAGTAGCTGTTTAAGTTGCGTGTAATTGTTAGCGTTTATTAGTTTGTTAACTCTTCCCTGAAGGAGCAATAATTGTGTCATTTACCTTTTGTATGTCAAAATGTGAGATTCAATCAATTATTGTCATTATCATAAATAGTAACGAGATTACATATTGCATGACTTTCACTATGGATACACTCATTTACTGCACATTCATGTTATGATCCTCCTACCTGTGACATTATTTGGGGCATTTTAGAAACAGTCCTGCAATGCATGTACAACAGAACACTTTTTCATGGAAGATGCTGGTAATAACTGCTAGTGTGCGCTGGAATGGCGCAAGAAAATGCAAACATCAATAATTATTTTCATTTTTCATATAGGAGATGTGTTAATATCGCCTATATAAAAAAAGAACACCAAAAATGCCAGCAGACACCAAAACGCATCAATTTAATTTGTTTAGATAACCCCGTTAAGTCATCCATTAGCTAACAAATTATAGAATTATATTGCTGGATAGGCAATAATTTATTTTTGACAGTCTATATATTTTGACAAGCATCTAAATCCACTTTATTTATATAGCACTATTAAGAAAAAACTGTTTTCACAGTGGTGCACATAAAAACAATTAAAAGTATTTCAATAAAAGCATTCAAAAGACCAGTAGATAAAATAGTAAAATCAATAAACACCAAAATAAGTAAAACAAACTAATTTGTAAAATAGAATAAAATAATAAAGGACACAGAGGACCATACGACTCAAGCCGATTTAAAAGCCAGAAATAAAAAGTGTGTATTATGACAAGACTTAAAACATTCAACATTCTGACATGAGGGGGGCAGAACATTCCATAATTTATGGTCTACAGCAAAGAAGGCCCTGTCTTCCCTAGTCTTAAGTCTCTTCTGAGGCACCACTAGTTGATTTTCCTCCATGCGGCCCCTGAACTAAAATGAGTTTGACACCCCTGTACTACAACGTACTGCAAAGAGAACTGGACTGTGGATCCAGTTTTGTTGACCGTAATGGGTGTGTTCTAAATAATAGTAAAACAAAATACATGATTATGGTCCGTAAACATATTTAAAGAAAATGTACAGCCTATGTCACTGATTTTAAAAAGTATTTTTATGGAGCAGTTGCATGAAACTGAGCTGTAGGGTAAACAATAAATGATCAATTGAATTGGTCATATAAACAAGATTGTGTCCAGAACTGTTTCTGTTATTAGAAAAGGTGCCTATTTTATGACTGATTTTTCAATCAAACAAGTTTTACAGTCATTCTGTCTCATCTCGATCATTGCTCCGTCGGGATTTGGTCATGCGCTCCAAAGAAAGATATTCAAAAGCTCCAGTTTATGCACAATAAGACTGCACGATTGGCATTGAAGTGCCCACTTTGGACTACAATTGACAGTGTGCACCACAATCTTATCACGGTTATATGTTGATAAGCGCTTACCGTACTAAAAAAACTACTGCTATTTTCTTACCTACTCAGTGGCCTAGTGGTTAGAGTGTCCGCCCTGAGATCGGTAGGTTGTGAGTTCTAACCCCGGCCGAGTCATACCAAAGACTATAAAAATGGGACCCATTACCTCCCTGCTTGGCACTCAGCATCAAGGGTTGGAATTGGGGGTTAAATCACCAAAAATGATTCCCGGGCGTGGCCACCGCTGCTGCCCACTGCTCCCCTCACCTCCCAGGGGGTGAACAAGGGGATGGGTCAAATGCAGAGGACAAATTTCACCACACCCAGTGTGTGCGTGACAATCATTGGTACTTTAACTTTACTTCATACTACAACAAGGCTAGACATATTACACTCTTAAATATCATATGTTTGTAACAGACACTCCACTAGACAACAGACTAATGCAGATATTGTGGTCAAGGAGCAAGAACATGTGCTATGCAAAAAACTTTGTTGTACAGAGCTGCTTCCCGGTGGAATGGGCTGCCTCGTGTATTAAAGGAGACAAATAATGTAAGGGTTTTAAAAACAAGCTTAAAAAGCTACTACACTAAAGACTGTTTTTTATTCCCTTGTATTCTTTATTTTATATATGATGGATTGTAGTACTGCATGTATAGCATTTTATAGGCATATCCTTTGTTATTGAGTGTCTTCTATGTATTGTTGAGATTTTATTTAGATGTTGTTATAGTCTTGATCCTAGGCAGATTAGTGGCTACTAGAGATGCGCGGTTTGCGGGCACAACCGCGGAGTCCGCGGATTATCCGCGGATCGGGCGGATGAAATTAAAAAAAATTAGATTTTATCCGCGGGTCGGGTCGGGTGGTTGAAATAAAAAAAAATTAGATTTTAAATAGATTCAGGCGGGTGGCAGTTAAACCAATTCGGAAATATATATACATAGTTAAATGTTGCTACCCACATACGAAAAACGAGCAGGCACCTGCAGCATATGCCACAACAGAAGAAAAAAAAGAAAAAGAGATGGACACTTTTACGGAGCGGAGAAGGGACGCCTCGCCGGGGTCCGGGACCGAGGCCCCTTCCCCCGAGAGGGCTCCACCGGGAGCCGTAGCTGAGGCGATCCGCGAGAAGGGCCCGACGCACGTCCAGGGTCACCACCGCGCCCACCGCACCGACACCCCGCCTCGTCCGCCTTCGCCGCGGCCGGCGTCACGCGCAGCAGGTAAGCAGCTTACCTGCCCGCCACCCCCGTGGCCGGGGGCTCGTAACAGGGGTCACTCCGCGCGCTCCGCCCGCGCAGCTTACCTGCCCGCCACACCTGTTGCCGGGGGCGCGTAACAGGGGTCACTCCGCGCGCAGTGCGCTCACGAAAGGGGTGGGGCTCACCCTGGTTGATATAGACAGCAGCTAGGACGGTGGCCATGGAAGTTGGAACCCGCTAAGGAGTGTGTAACAACCCACCTGCCGAATCAACTAGCCCTGAAAATGGATGGCGCTGGAGCGTCGGGCCCATATACCCGGCCGTCGCCGGCAGCGAGACGTACGCGCTTGGAGGTGCGCTCAGCGCGGCTCCCATATGATTGCGCACTGGTGTGCGTCTGGGTCGTGACAGCGTGGCACGCGAATGTTTGTGCTGCATTGGATCAGTCTCCTTTCTTTAAAAGGCAAAAGCTTTATAACCTCACTAATGCCTTGCATCGTCTATATTAGATATATAACAACGGGCGGGTGCGGGCGGATGCGGTTCTGATCAAATGTTAGATCGGGTGGATTGCGGATGGTTGACGACTTTCTGATGCGGTTGCGGATGAAATAATTGCCTATCCGCGCATCTCTAGTGGCTACTGTGTAGCAACTAATGGGGATCCATTTTAAACAGATAAATAGTATGTCAAATCTCCTCTATAATAAAGTAAAATTGTAACAATCATAAACCTTTATTTAAATTTAAACGATGAGGTGGCGACTTGTCGAGGGTGTACCCCGCCTTCCGCCCGATTGTAGCTGAGATAGGCTCCAGCGCCCCCCGCGACCCCAAAGGGAATAAGCGATAGAAAATGGATGGATGGATGGGTTCTCATTACAATTCACTCTTTACATTGCTGGCAACAGAATAATTAAAGCATATTACACAATGTGCCTTTAACAGTATTTGAACAACAAATACATTACCTGGACTGAGAAGAACTATAAAATCATGGTGGAATAACAAAAGATGGTTGGACTGAGATAACGTTCTTGTTTTGGTAGGCAAACACTTTAAACACTCTTGTGTAAAAAATATATATTGTAACTAAAATTACTTAGATTTAGTGAAGGACCACGGACATCTGGAACCTGACTGCTCATCATCGGTCATCATCAGTCAAAAAATAATGCCCGCCACCAGCAAATGTGCGTTCAAATAAAGATTGTCCGACAATACGTGCGGGCACTGCATGCCGGAAAAGATTGCCCGCCACCTGAATATGTGCGCGCCAAATCCGTCGATTAAGATTGCCCTGCAATATGTGCGCACCACAGAGGGATTGGGAGATTGACTGCTTTATGTAAACGTGACAAATGTTAGTGGACCAATCAGTTACCAACAGTTGTATAGATATAATGTGAAGAGTGGTTTTATCAGAGGTTCTTCTTCAAAAGAATCACTTCTTATGATATACAAAGTTGTACATTTGATGCTCTAGTGCAGTGGTCCCCAACCACCGGGCTGTGCGGCCCGATACCGGGCAGCACAAGAAATTAAAAATAAATAAATATTTTATTTTTATTTTTATTAAATCAACATAAAAAACACAATATATACATTATATATCAATATAGATCAATACAGTCTGCAGGGATACAGTCCGTAAGCACACATTATTGTATTTCTTTATGAAAAAAAAAAAAAAAAAAAAGCCCCCCTCGAGCGTTGACCGGTCCGCAGCTACAAAAAGGTTGGGGACCACTGCTCTAGTGTATGTTTTGTTATCTACTAATATATATTTTTTGTAAAATCTTAGGCTCAATTCATTCAGTTCTCCAAGACCTTGTATAACATCTTTCACGGCGACCCAGAGGAGGAGTCCTTATACCGCGCTGTGGCCCACGTCACCAGCCTCCTCCTGAGGATGGAGGAGGTGGGCCGCAGGCTGCAGGAGCCCAAAAGCCTGGCCTCGCCCTCAAAGCCCGCGGGTGACGCTCCTCCAACCGCCGAAAGCTCGGACACCTCCAGCCCCCAGGAGGCGGCTCCCCGGCTCGCAGAGACGGAGTGGTCCTTTTCATTCGAGCAAGTCCTGGCGTCGCTGCTCAACGAGCCGACAATAGTTAGCTTCTTTGACAGACATGTTGACATTCAAAGTAAAGTGACGCAAGCCCAAGTGGCCCAGCTGAAGCTAACAGGAAATAACAAGTGAGTGAACGCATAATTCAATCATTGGAAAAAGTCTCTTTTTTTCTTTTTTTTAAATTAATTGCTGACCTTTGAGCAGAAGATAGCAGTTTAGAGTAGAATAGGCAGATGAAGGGAAGGGCAAAAAGGGCTGACATGCAGATAAGGAACATGCACACAGGAAGCACCTTATCAATTCTTACATTCTCGTCCCACTATTTACTCATCTGTCAATCAACAGTATTCCACTCACTATGTTGAGTTTTAGCTCCATGATGCTGCGCTTCTGTGTTGCACCCATGCAGCCCCCTACATTATTAAAATGTATTCTATAAAACACATAAATTACAGTTCGCTGTACAATATTCAAAAGCCTGATGGATGAGGTTGTCCTTATACCAGCCGAGGCCACCATTGTACTGTAAATGTCATGTATACAGTGCGTGGCTGCGTGCTGATGTGTGTTGTCCGGTGAGCCCGCATCTTCTAATTTGTTCAAATTGTGCAGTAAGTCAGGCTAAGCACTGAGAATGATGTTTCTTAATTTGTAACACCAGCTCACACACAGTATTGCTAGTACCAGCGCACCTGCACCACCAGTCCAATGTTGACGTAGATCAATATGTAATACGGCGACGGAAGGTTTATAAAGGCCACTGAAGGATACTTTACTTTAATCAAATCTCAGGGTGCAATTTGCATATGTGTAATTGTTGTTTTATCCTGAGAAGTGTAGTTTGAGGTATATGACTGAGTTGTGTAACGCTCAATGTGGAGCATGTGGAGCAGTTCTCACATTGTCACGCTATAGCCTTCAGCAACATGCAAAGGCTGCTTACGCTCACTTTATTTGCAGCTACTTATGCTCACTTTATTTGCAGCTACTTATTCTACATTATGCCTTCTTCTGAATCTCTTGGAGTCAAAAAGAGACATTTAACCCTCAGGGGACAAAGCCAGACTTTTTTTGTCCTTTCAGTAAGTTTTTGTTGTATTTTGGCCACATTTTTTTCTGTTCAATTTTAACATGTCTATGTCCAGTTCTTTCACAAGTGTACAATACACTGACAGTTATTAGACAATACCCCAAAGCCAAACTGGACATATAAGTAGGCGGTTTTCGTGTAAACGTATGTGATCGCCTTTTAAAGCCGATAACAAACACCGATCCCCTCCGGCTTACATTGTATTTATTTTAAGTTTCCAGGCTGACAAGCGGCTAGCAGCTAATAAAGTGTCTCCATACACAAAAAATAAACTGCATTTCTTAATATCCTAAGTATCATTATCAAGTATCGTTTATCCCTGGAGTACCAGCCTAAACATGTTAAACACCGAAAGCAATCTAGGAGCAGGCATGCTAATAGCTAAGCTAACCACTAAGCTGTTTTTTAAACAACACAAAAAATACTTAGTACTTTGTAAAGTTTAAGACAGGGGTCCCCAAACTGTTTGACTCAGGGGCTGCATTGGGTTAAAAAAATGTGTGTGTGTGTGTATATATATATATATATATATATATTTTTCTCGTGCACTAATTGACTGAAAGAGAGCGCACTTGCCGCGTGCTCGTCCGACACTGCGGCGCGAGCGTGTTGATGTCACGTTATCGATGGCAAAAGGCATTTTTAGACATTTTGATTTGCCTGAGCAGCTAGGAGACACCAAGAATAACAAGCGGTTGCAAATGGATTAGAAAGGACAGATTTAAAAAAAAAAAAAAAAAAATTATTTAAGCTTGGCACTCAGCATCAACTGTTCAAATTAAATGGTAATGATAAATGGGTTATACTTGTATAGCGCTTTTCTACCTTCAAGGTACTCAAAGCGCTTTGACACTATTTCTACATTCACCCATTCACACACTGATGGCAGGAGCTGCCATGCAAGGCCCTAACCACGACCCATCAGGAGCAAGGGTGAAGTGTCTTGCTCAAGGACACAACGGACGTGACGCGGTTGTTAGAAGGTGGGGATTGAACCAGGAACCCTCAGGTTGCTGGCATGGCCACTCTCCCAACCTCGCCACGCCATCCCCAAAAATTGGGGGTTAAATCACCAAAAATGATTCCCGGGCGCGGCACCGCTGCTGCCCACTGCTCCCCTCAACTCCCATGGGGTGAACAAGGGGATGGGTCAAATGCAGAGGACACATTTCACCACACCTAGTGTGTGTGTGACAATCATTGGTACTTTAACTTAACTTTTCCCGCGGGCTGGATTTCGGACGCTGGTGGGCCGTATTGGGCCCGCAGGCCGTAGTTTGGGGACCCCTGGTTTAAGAAGAGTAGCTGGAACCACTTTACAGCAGAAAATAAGCAGATATGAACAAGTAGTTAAGAGTCTAGAGTGAGGATAATATAACAGCTGTTAATGTGTCAGCATTGTCACAGTCTGTACACGACACGAAAGAGGTCAGATTTTTCCATAAATTGGTGATGTCGATACCAATGGTAATAGCAGTATAGAGTCGATACTAGAGCGACAAGGGCGATATTTTTATTTTCTCAAAATAATTTTTGTCTTTTTTTAATGTTTACACACTCAGGGAAAAATTCCCCGAACACAGTTAGTTTTTGCTGTTGTTTAGTTGTTGTGTACTTTTGACTTTGTTTTGATCAAACAATGTTGTTTAATAAAAGAGAATAAAGAACTACTTTAAATATTGTGTTAATATTGTTAAACTGTCAATAGCACTCACTATGAATGCATTGAAAAAATGTACAGTTAATACATGTGATCGGCATTGGTATTGGCTGATCCTGCTCAAGGGTTAGGGTTAGTAGTAGGGGTTAGTATCAGAATTGGCAGCATAGAACCCTGATGAGAACACCCCTACATATAACCCTAATAAAAGTATAAAAAAAAATAGTTTGGATACTTTTTTTTATTTTATTTTATTTTTTACTTTTTTTGTTTAAATCTCTGTATCAATTTCTTCTTTAAACAAAACTCAAGAAATTAACCCTTTGATTGCCTTGTGATCAAATGATGTCACAGTTGACAATTAGTATATATTTGCAAAACATAAGTTCTTATACTAAGTTAAACCTGTGACACTATCTAATGAAAATTTAAAAAAATACATGTTAGATATTTTTGTGTAGGACTCAAGTTTATTGAAATTTTTGTGCAAAAAAAAAATCCAAATCCAAAATGTTTTTATGCCCTTTTTTGTACCGTTTGCCTTTGAATATAATTACATTTGAATGTCCCCAGAGGGTTAAAAGCTTTATTAATTTTGTGTTGGAAAATACTGTTCTCAAAGCTTCATATATATATTTTGTAATTTTTCATAGCATAGAGTATTTATAGTCAGTGCTGCAATTGCGAGTGATACAAACCAGCATCATCCATTAAAATGAATGATTCATATTTGTAAATGTTTACATGTATAATGTAAAAAACATGGCGGTACTTCAGTTTTCATTTGTAATCTGTTCCAGACATTCCACAATAAAACATTTTATATTGAACAATTATAGTTTTACATGCAGAAAGCAATGCAAAAATGACAAACAAATATTTGACATTACTTTTAACTTAATTAAAGACTATTGTTATCAAAGTGCTCTCACTTTCAACTTTATTTGGCCCCATGGTGGCCTATTTGGTTGTATTAAAAGAAAGAACAGAGGGATTAAGTCGTGTTTGGGCACTTGATTCTGTGGAATGATACTTGACGAGATTATTACCTGAATATTCATTTGTACGATAACCGAGACGGTATACAAAATACGTGGCTATATTTTAGCAAAATCTTTAGTCAAAAAGAATCGTATGAAAACTGAGGTACTGTTGTAAAAGAACATCACATAAAGCCATAGAACCCAGGCCTCTATATTAAAAAAAAAATGTAGCTGTTTTTTCATTATTCCAGTATGATTGCTTCTCTGATGCATTTAAATAGAAGACTATACAGAACATATATTGACTATATTGCACAGATATACATCACAGTAAATGTGTTTCAAAATGACTATTGTGTATATATGTATGCTGTATCTACATTGTTAATTGTCCATGATAATAATGATTTATTGTTTTTTGCAAATGTACTTCATCTTCAAATCAAAACCAACAATTTCAAAGTAAGGCTGCCACGTGAGGACTTGACATTTTCCATTCAGCTAATTGCCATCTCGCACATTTCACAAAAACCTTTTTAGTTTGTTTGACTTCAGAGAAATCAGTTTATTCAATCGGGCTTTGATTCCTACAAAATTGCACTTCACATGACTGTTTTTGTGGTTTTTTGGGTAAAAAAGATGACTCTACTTAAGTGCAATGATGAAAGTGTTGATCTTTCTTAATGGGGTAACGTTTTTATGTATGAAATTATCAGCTTCATGTGTGACTTGCTGATACTTCTGTTGCTTGATGATGGTTTTTTTTTCCATTGTTGTTCAAAGTACATCAGAATAAAGAATTGCCATTCTTAAATTACAGGCTATGTATCAATCTTACTAACCATCATTTAAATACATGAGTGGCATTACTTTTGTTGGCAGGTCCAGCAAAGCATTTTCTACGAGCCTAAACACTCTTAGAAGCACTGACCTACATCTACAATTTAAAGGGGACCGAGGAGGAATTTCGTCTTTTCTAACTTATAAATGTAGTTACATTGTTGTGTTTAATAATGCCAAAACATCTAATCATGAGATTTATGCATTTTGACTTGAGCTTGCACGCATTTTGGATGCCTCTGTTTGCGGGGTTTTGCAGTCTGGCTACGTCTTGACGTCACAGCGAGGTGGATGTACATATTTGGACATTAGTAAGGCACTTGAAGAAACACAAAAAAAAGGTAGGATAAAGTATTTTCATCTAATCTTGGTATGCACATACTGTAATAAAACTGATGTGCAACATGCAGCGACATAAATGCTGCTAAAACAGCTGTTTTTTTTTATTCAGGTCTGAATCAGTCAGGGAATGGGAAAGTGTACCTAATGTAGTGACCGGCTGACTATATAATGTTTATGAAGTTTATTTTCAATCGTGTCTAGAGAAAAATATTGGTGACGATATACAGTGTACATTTCCAAAAGATAAATTATGATTCTTTTGGAGAGGGTTGGGGCGTGGTTTCATTTGCCATCTGGGAACATCTGGGAAGATCTTGCAGACAGACTCAAAAAACGGGTTATAGAAGTGACTGCAGCAAAATGTACACCATAGCATATCCAATACATATTATCTAGATCACAAGGAAGTGTTTCTAATGTAGATTAAAATAATAAAAGATCCCTTTTAAATTCAATTTTTTTTGTTCTCTGAAATGGTATTAATGTATTCCCAACAGTCTATTGCAATGGTTCTCAAACTTTTTTCACCAAGTACCACCTCAGAAAATACTTGGCTCTCCCAACTGCCACAATGAGGACCAACATTAAAATACAGTAGTGTGATAGGCCAAAGTATACATTAAAAACAAGGCAGAGGTTGTATTTAACAATATTGGCCACAGTAACATTACACACAGTTTGAACAGTAACACTGTTTGAAAATAGGAAAATACAACACTGTACTTGAATAATGACTCAAATCTTTAGCGTACCACTACATGGAGCCCCGGTACCACTGGTGGTACATGCACCAGTTTGAGAATCACTGGTCTATTGACTTCATTTCATAACATGTCTCTCAGCTGCACAGCTTCCAGTATGTATATGTTGTATTCGTCCAATCAAGATTTCAGCTTTTGTGTTGTCATGTTAATGTAAGGGGCAGCACGGTGGAAGAGGGGTTAGTGCGCCTGCCTCACAATACGAAGGTCCTGAGTAGTCTTGGGTTCAATCCGGGCTCGGGATCTTTCTGTGTGGAGTTTGCATGTTCTCCCCGTGACTGCGTGGGTTCCCTCCGGGTACTCCGGCTTCCTCCCACCTCCAAAGACATGCACCTGGGGATAGGTTGATTGGCAACACTAAATTGGCCCTAATGTGTGAATGTGAGTGTGAATGTTGTCTCTATATCTGTGGTGGCCCTGCGATGAGAGGGCAACTTGTCCAGGGTGTACCCCGCCTTCCGCCCGATTGTAGCTGAGAGGCTCCAGCGCCCCCGCGACCCCAAAGGGAATAAGCGGTAGAAAATGGATGGATGTTAATGTAATCTGCCCACAGCCTTCAGAATGAGTTTTCTATTATATTAGCAATGGGGCTAACCCTTCCAAACAAACTCTACCCTTAATACATTTTTTTGCAATACTTACCGGTATAATCAATCAATCAAAGTTTATTTATACAGCCCTTAATCACAAATGTCTCAAAGGGCTGCACAAGCCACAACGACATCCTCGGCTCAGGTCCCACATCAGGGCAAGGAAAAACTCAACCCAATGGGAACAACGAGTGCAATGGATGCCGAGTGGATACAGTTAATAATGTGAGAGTCCAGTCCTTTCTCTCTGGCATTCATCGAGGGCGGACGCTCCCCTTTCCTCTCCCTTATCTCTCCTGCTTGCTTCTTTGTCTTGTCTTGTCTTAACTTTTTTTGTTGCCTCTTTTTGCACTGCTCTCCAAATCATCATTGGAACTATTTAACTGGCCTCAACGAAATTGACAAGATCTTGGGTTTAGGCCCTGCTTGTCGTGACGGAGCGGTTGTTGCTGGACACACGACTGACTCTTGGGAGAAGAAGGAGTGCCGCGTGCCTGGCGACCCTTTTCTGTGGAGGACGTGAATATATCTTGTTGTAACTTATGGGTTATATAGTTCATGTGTGATGATCATTCCTAATTTGCATGTTTGATTTATTGCTGATAAATTGATTTATTATTATTTACAGCTAAAGAGTTAAAAGGGAATTGATTGATTTATACATGTATTTGATATTGATTATTTGAGAAACACTGACACTGAATTGAGTTGTTTTCTACTCAATAGCCGAACAAAGGGTTAACTAAAAGACTGCATGTTCCACAATGCATTGCGGAAAAACCGGATGTTAGAAAAGACCGGGAGCAGGTGCATTGTGGTTGTTGAGATTAATAATAATAATAATAACTGGGATTTATATAGCGCTTTTCTAAGTACCCAAAGTCGCTTTACATGTAGAACCCATCAATCATTCACACCTGGTGGTGGTAAGCTACTTTCATAGCCACAGCTGCCCTGGGGTAGACTGACGGAAGCGTGGCTGCAATTTGCGCCAACGGCCCCTCCGACCACCACTTATTCATCATTTAATTCACCGGTGTGAGTGGCACCGGGGGCAAAGGGTGAAGTGTCCTGCCCAAGGACACAACGGCAGCGATTTTTGGATGGTAAGAGGCGGGGAGCGAACCTGCAACCCTCAGGTTTCTGGCACGGTTGCTCTACCCACTACGCCATGCCGCCCCATTGAGATTGAGGATTACGAGCCTACGGGTGATGAATGAATGACAGATAACAAGATATAAGGATCGTTTTGTATGCCATTTTCTTCTTATATAAAGTACAACTATATTACACATTTTCGACGTCCTGTCCAATACTTTGATCGTAGTTAATCTACATATCTACCTATTCGAAATTATGACAACAGGACATCTGATGATTGGAGTAAGCGTTGCTCTGGTTTGTCGACAAATTGGAAGTTGCTGGCAGTCTTCAAAGTACCCCAAAGCTGCCACAAATGATTGGAGGATGCGGGAAGAACTGTGGACACTTGTGATTTTGGATCACATCGGACTGTCTGCCCCGCAGGTTTGAGGACGAGTCATAGACAATTTAGAGTGAAAAGCAAATTTCATTTTCACTCGTATACAAAACATTCTAACTTGGATTGTTTCCCTGGCTTCGAGACTCTCCCGAAGGACAGTGCGGCGAAGACACAACAAACTCCCTTCTTGTCTTTCATGGACTCACACCTGTTTTTGTTGACTTTGGACTAGCGACTGCCCCCCCCCCCCCCCCCCCCCCCCAAATCCAACGCCCTTGACACAAATCCCATAGGGGTGATGAAAGGATGGTCAGCGCCTGAGAGCTGCGGCCTACCACCATTACCCCGCACTCCCTTCCCTCTGTTGCTAGAAATCTCGAGATGTATGTTGTAATAGTGTACACTGTTTGTTTGTCTAATCTTGAACGGGTTTGTGCTGAAAACAAAGTTTTGTTGTACTTGTGCAATGACAATAAAGACCTATCTATCCTATCCTATCCATAGTGGGGCCAGCAGGGGAACCTCTTGCATGTAGACATGTCGCAGAGCAGAGACGTCACCGACTGATGCAAAAGAGGTGGTCACCCCGGGGGTCCCGACTTGAATTATAATTATCCCATTATATTGTGCAACTTCCATTTTGACCGATGGGTGTACACGTGTCATTCCACCGAAGCTCATACATTTTGTTTAGTAAATATACAATTAGATCAACGTGCAGCACACTTTATTTAGTTAGCGCTGATTCGGTCAACTGGTTCATGAGTATTTTGAAGAAAACAGTGAGTTGCACATGTTTTCCAAGAAGTTACATTTCTTTTGAAAGTGTGTCTTTGTGACCTGATTGGCATCCTTTAAAACCACATTTTCAACAACCGGAAAGGTTAAAAAACATTTTGGAAGGAATCAAAGCTTTTTTTGTGACAGTTATCCAACTATAAATCAAAAAGCACTGAAATGCTACTTAGTTTTGTCATGTTTTGATTTATAAGCATCAGGTCTTGGATCATCCTTCTTGAATTGAGATTTGGTGCTTTACCTCAACCCTGTCATCTACTGTATGTTCTCTGTTAAATAAAAAAAAAAAATTGGACTAAACACCATAAAAAACAAATGTGATGACACATTTATTTTGATCCTGCAGCATTTAAGTGATTGCAGCATGTTGCTGTTGCATTGGTTCTATGGTGTTTGTGTGTGTTTTTTGTGGTAAACCGTTACCCCTAATTCACTACCGACAACATAAATGTTGAAAACAAACTCGAGTTTGCCCAGGGGGCATGAACTCATTTCATATATCACATGAGCGATAAAGATACATCTCTTGATCACAAGCATACAGTGTTTGGAAACGGAATCAATCCCTGGCAAAACATAATGGTATTCGCAGTCTTGGAGAATGTTGAATTCTGTGGGGGGAAAAAAGCAGATAACAGACATGACATTGTTGACAAGACTTGTCATTTCAACAGTCAACGTTATAGCTTTAAGAAACACTCAAATAAATCAACAATATAAATTGTAACAGTCATGTTTTAAGATCAAGCAGAGTAAGCAATTACGGAATCACTCAAAAAACAAAACTCACCACTAGTACTCTTGTTGCACCACCTTTGGCTTTTATATCAGCTTGCAGTCTCTGAGGCACAGACTTAATCAATGACAAACAGTACTCTTCATCAATCTTGCTCCAACGTTTTCTGATTGCTGTTGTTAGATCAGCTTTGCAGGTTTGAGTCTTATCATAGACCATTTTCTTCAATTTCCACCACAGATTTTTAATTGGATTGAGATCCAGCCATGACATTGACCTTATGTATCTTTCTTCAAGGAAAGTCTTCAGTTTTTGCTATATGGCAAGATGCATTATCTTGAAAACAGAAGTCATCACCCCCAAACATCTTTTTGATTGATGGAATAAGAAAAGTGTCCAAAATGTCAATGTAAACCTGTGCATGTTTTGAAGATGTAATGACAGCACATCTCCCCACTGCCATTACTTGACATGCAGCCGCATATCATCAAAGACTGTGGACATTTGCATGTTTTCTTCAGGCAGTCGTCTTCATAAATCTCACTGGAACGGCACCAATAAAAGTTCCAGCGTCATCACTTTTCCCATTGCAAATTCACGATTCATTGCTGAATGTGACTTTCATCCAGTCATCATAGCCCATGATTGCTTTTCCTTAGCCCATTGGAACCTTGTTTTTTCTGTTTAGATGTTAATGACGGCTTTTGTTTAGCTTTTCTGTTTTTAAATCCCATTTCCTTCAGGCGGTTTCTTACACAGACCGTGATTTCAATTTCTGTCCATGTGTTCTTTGTTTGTTTTGCTGTGCATTTTCTGTTTTCAAGACATTTTGCTTTAAGTTTTCTGTCTAGACGCTTTGATGTTTTCCTTGCCCTTTACAACCTTCCCATGTTGTTTAGACTTGGTACAGGTTTTAGACACAGCTGACTGTGACCAATCAACACATTTTGCAACATTGTGTGATGATTTACTTTCTTAAAGAAGTGTGATAATCCTCTTCTTGGTTTAAGCTGATGTCTGTTGTGTTGAAGCCATGATTCATGTCGATCCACCTGGTGCAACAGCTCCCTAAGGTGTGAAAACTCATTTTTAACTGCAGGGTATTGAACAGATTTAATCCGATGCAGATGTTAGCTTTGAAAATTAAAATGTACAGGGTGATTCAGTTTTCCCCTCAGAATTGCATTATCATCAGGTCAGCTGCATTATGCCTCAAAGTTTTTGCATTCTACACTCATTTAGACAGACAAACTTAAATCCTAACTTTGCAAAATATATATTTATCGTATTTTGGTCATTTTAAGCATTTCCTCAGCACATTTATTTCCGTTTCCATAGCAGCACACTTCTGAGTTTCGACAATACTTGTGTGTTCCTACTGCCGCAAACAAACCTAGTGTCTTCTAATCATGGCAGACTTGGTAACAGACAACGAAGATGACTATTTTTGGACAAATGAAGATTCACAACCTTATCTTTTTGAAGCTGAAAATACCAAGGATGAACTACTGCGAGTACGAATGGTGTAATGGCCAGATGGAAGCCATTTCTTAGGAAACGTTTGCCAAAATACACCTGAAAGATTCTCAGGCCATGAGAAACAACATTCTCTGGTCTGAAGAGACAAAGTTTGAACTCTTTGGGCATGAATGCCAGGCATCATGTTTGAAGGAAACCAGGCACCGCTCATCACCAGGCCAATACCATTTCTACAGTGAGGCATGGTGGTGGCAGAATCATGCTGTGGAGATGGTTTTCAGAACTGGGAGACTAGTCAAGATAGAGGGAAAAATGAATGCAGCAATGTACAGAAACATCCTGGATAAAAAACAATGCTTCTTATGCAACTTGGCAAGATGGCGGCGCCCTGATGGCAGCGGCTTGCAGACGCTCTTGGAAGTGTAGAGCGATTTGGCAAAAATACCCGTCAATTCTGTCTATTTCATGGCTGGCTCACAGCGTGGACACTTCGTGATCAGATACGACCAACAGACGATTCTGGATGTGGATAGATCGGGCCGCTATAGGCTGAAAGATGCGGGTATTTTCGACCTCCTCGCTAGCATGGGGATTCTTCGCTGGCTACATCCAACGGCCTCCAAAGCAGCGGAGTTAAGTGCCAGCGTGGACCGTCAACGGAAGACACGTAAGCGTGTGAGCGGAAGCAGAAGCGGGGATGCCGAGCGGGGCTAACAACAAAGCGAAAGGCTAATCCTCAAAGAAGCGCTAGTCCGGGTGAGAAGTTAGTTAAAATAGAACTAGCCAGCGCCAGGCTGGATAATACCTGCACACATAGCAACTATTTTAGAACAATACACAACTCAAAAAATGTTTTTTCTGTGTCAGAAGTAGACATGCACTCTACTGAGGTGGCAAGTTATGATGCGTGCGGTTTATCACAACATCAAGCAAACAATCGGAAAATTCCCGTCATATCAATTCCTAGATATGGTCGAAATTATTTAAAGTGCACTACACATAATAAACACAACATTATTAATATTGCTACTACGGATAATTTCAACAAAAACTCCTCAAAACAGCCCACTACCTATAATATGGGCTTCTTAAACATAAGATCATTATCTTCCAAAACGTTATTAGTTAATGAGGTCATTAGAGACAATAATCTTGACGTTATTGGTCTCGCCGAGACCTGGCTCAAACCAGACGATTTCTTTGCGCTGGGTGAGGCGTCTCCTCCTGGCTATGCGGGAGCGCATATTGCCCGTCCCATTAAAAGGGGTGGGGGAGTTGCACTCATCCACAATAAAAACTTTAATCTTACCCCGAACCTAAATAATAAATATAACTCGTTTGAGATGCTTACTATGATGTTTGTCACACCGCTGCCTCTCCACCTGGCTGTTATCTACCGCCCCCCAGGACCCAATTCGGACTTCATCAGTGAATTTTCAGAGTTCGTTGCTGATTTAGTGACGCACGCCGACAATATAATCATAATGGGGGACTTTAATATCCATATGAATACCCCATCGGACCCTCAGTGCATGGCGCTCCAGACTATAATTGATAGCTGTGGTCTTACACAAATAATAAATGAACCTACGCATCGCAACGGAAATACGATAGATCTAGTGCTGGTCAGGGGTGTCACCACCTCCAAAGTTACGATACTCCCGTATACTAAAGTAATGTCCGATCATTACCTTATAAAATTCGAAGTTCTGACTCATTGTCAACAAACTAATAATAATAACTACTATAGCAGCCGCAACATTAATGCTGCCACAACGATGACTCTTGCTGGCCTACTGCCTTCGGTAATGGCACCATTCCCAAATTATGTCGGCTCTATTGATAACCTCACTAACAACTTTAACGACGCCCTGCGCGACACCATTGATAGTATAGCACCGCTAAAGCTTAAAAGAGCCCCTAAAAGGCGCACCCCATGGTTTACAGAAGAAACTAGAGCCCATAAATTATCATGTAGAAAGCTGGAACGCAAATGGCGCGCTACTAAACTTGAGGTTTTCCATCAAGCATGGAGTGATAGTTTAACAACTTATAAACACATGCTTACCCTAGCTAAAGCTAAATATTACTCAAATCTCATCCACCTCAACAAAAATGATCCGAAATTTTTGTTTAGTACAGTAGCATCGCTAACCCAACAA
Source organism: Nerophis lumbriciformis (assembly GCF_033978685.3). Classification (NCBI taxonomy): domain Eukaryota; kingdom Metazoa; phylum Chordata; class Actinopteri; order Syngnathiformes; family Syngnathidae; genus Nerophis; species Nerophis lumbriciformis. The sequence continues at coordinate 23,960,101 of NC_084556.2, forward strand.
GGGACTCCTCCCAGTAGCTCCACCCACTCAGCAGATGATTTTATGAATTTCTTTAATAAGAAAATTGAACTCATTAGAAAGGAGATTAAAGACAATGCATCGCAGCTACAACTGGGTTCTATTAACACAGATACGACTGTATCTACGAAGGATACCGCCCTCCAAAATAGTTTCTCTCTCTTTGATGAAATAACATTAGAGGAATTGTTAAGATGTGTCAATGGGACAAAACAAACAACATGTTTACTTGACCCATTTCCTGGGAAACTTATTAAGGAGCTTTTTGTATTATTAGGTCCATCAGTGCTAAATATTATAAACTTATCACTTTCCTCTGGCACTGTTCCACTAGCATTCAAAAAAGCGGTTATTCATCCTTTGCTCAAAAGACCTAACCTCGATCCTGACCTCATGGTAAACTACCGGCCGGTGTCCCACCTTCCGTTTATCTCGAAAATCCTCGAAAAAATTGTCGCACAGCAGCTAAATGAACACTTAATGTCTAACAATCTCTGTGAACCTTTTCAATCCGGTTTCAGGGCAAATCACTCTACGGAGACAGCCCTCGCAAAAATGACTAATGATCTACTGCTAACGATGGATTCTGATGCGTCATCTATGTTGCTGCTTCTTGATCTTAGCGCTGCTTTCGATACCGTCGATCATAATATTTTATTAGAGCGTATCAAAACACGTATTGGTATGTCAGACTTAGCCTTGTCGTGGTTTAACTCTTATCTTACTGACAGGATGCAGTGCGTCTCCCATAACAATGTGACCTCGGACTATGTTAAGGTAACGTGCGGAGTCCCCCAAGGTTCGGTTCTTGGCCCTGCACTCTGTAGTATGTACATGCTGCCGCTAGGCGACATCATACGCAAATACGGTGTTAGCTTTCATTGTTATGCTGATGACACCCAACTCTACATGCCCCTAAAGCTGACCAACACGCCGGATTGTAGTCAGCTGGAGGCGTGTCTTAATGAAATTAAACAATGGATGTCCGCTAACTTCTTGCAACTCAACACTAAGAAAACGGAAATGCTGATTATCGGTCCTGCTAAACACCGACATTTATTTGATAATACCACCTTAACATTTGACAACCAAACAATTACACAAAGCGACTCAGTAAAGAATCTGGGTATTATCTTCGACCCAACTCTCTCCTTTGAGTCACACATTAAGAGTGTTACTAAAACGGCCTTCTTTCATCTCCGTAATATCGCTAAAATTCGTTCCATTTTGTCCACTAGCGACGCTGAGATCATTATTCATGCGTTCGTTACGTCTCGTCTCGATTACTGTAACGTATTATTTTCGGGTCTCCCTATGTCTAGCATTAAAAGATTACAGTTGGTACAAAATGCGGCTGCTAGACTTTTGACAAGAACAAGAAAGTTTGATCATATTACGCCTATACTGGCTCACCTGCACTGGCTTCCTGTGCACTTAAGATGCGACTTTAAGGTTTTACTACTTACGTATAAAATACTACACGGTCTAGCTCCAGCCTATCTTACCGATTGTATTGTACCATATGTCCCGGCAAGAAATCTGCGTTCAAAGAACTCCGGCTTATTAGTGATTCCCAGAGCCCAAAAAAAGTCTGCGGGCTGTAGAGCGTTTTCTATTCGGGCTCCAGCACTATGGAATGCCCTCCCGGTAACAGTTAGAGATGCTACCTCAGTAGAAACATTTAAGTCCCATCTCAAAACTCATTTGTATACTCTAGCCTTTGAATAGCCCCCCTTTTTTTAGACCAGTTGATCTGCCGTTTCTTTTCTTTTCTCCTCTGCTCCCCCCTATCCCTTGTGGAGGGGAAGACACACAGATCCGGTGGCCATGGATGGGGTGCTGGCTGTCCAGGGTCGGGACCCGGGGTGGACCGCTTGCCTGTATATTGGTTGGGAACATCTCTGCGCTGCTGACCCGTCTCTGCTCGGGATGGTTTCCTGCTGACCCCACTGTGGACTGGACTCTTACTGTTATGCTGGATCCACTATGGACTGGACTCTCACAATATTATGTTAGACCCACTCGACATCCATTGCATTCGGTCTCCCTAGAGGGGGGGGGTTACCCACATATGCGGTCCTCTCCAAGGTTTCTCATAGTCATTCACATCGACGTCCCACTGGGGTGAGTTTTTCCTTGCCCTTATGTGGGCTATACCGAGGATGTCGTTGTGGCTTGTGCAGCCCTTTGAGACACTTGTGATTTAGGGCTATATAAATAAACATTGATTGATTGATTGAACTTGATGGAGCTTGAGAGGTGCTGCAAAGAGGAATGAGCAAAGAGGAATGGGCGAAACTGCCCAAAGATAGGTGTGCCAAGCTTGTGGCATCGTATTCAAAAAGACTTGAGGCTGTAAGTGCTGCCAAAGGTGCATCAACAATTTACTGAGCAAATGCTGTGAATACTTATGTACATGTGATTTTTTAGTATTAATACATTTGAAAAAAATAAATAAATCACATTGTCATTAGTGGCTGTTGTCTGTAGAATTTTGGGGACAACAATTACATTTTTCTATTTTGGAATAAGGCTGAAACATTCCGATTTCGGGAGGTGGGGGGGGGGGGGGGGGGGGGTTGTTGGGGGGGGTGTGGTTAAGAGGGGAGGAGTATATTTACAGCTAGAGTTCACCAAGTCAAGTATTCCATATATATATATATATATATATATATATATATATATATATATATATGTATATATATATATATATATATATAAGAAATATTTGACTTTCAGTGAATTCTAGCTATATATATATATATATATATATATATATATATATATATATATATATATATATATATATATATATATATATATATATATATATATAAATAAAATAAATACTTTAATTTCAGTGTTCATTTATTTACACATATATACACACATAACACTCATCTACTCATTGTTGAGTTAAGGGTTGAATTGTCCATCCTTGTTCTATTCTCTGTCACTATTTTTCTAACCATGCTGAACACCCTCTCTGATGATGCATTGCTGTGTGGCACGCACAAAAGTGCTTTCATCAAATGCACTAGAGTCTGGAATCTTCCATCTCTCCCTAGCATGGCCCAAAACCTGTCAATCTTTGCTTCCTGAGGAAGATCTTCACTGCCAAGCACTTGCTAGTCCACTACTTCTTCCCGGAGGCTATCCAGGTCCAATCGCAGCTGCGGCTTGGAACTTACAAGCGTATTTCTTCATCTTACTCATCGTCGGCGTCGCCACGGCTGTATCTTCCTCGTTCTTCTGCTTCGTCTCCTTGTTGTGTGCGCAGTTGTGCACTGCACTCTCTAAAAGCCCTAGATGTTATTGTCACATATGCATGTACAGTAGATGGCAGTATTGTCCTGTTTAAGAGTGTCACAACATTGCTGTTTACGGCAGACAAACTGCTTTACGGTAGACGAAAACGTGACTGCTGTTGTTGTGTGTTGCCACCGCGCTGGGAGGATGTTAATGAAACTGCCTAAGAATAAACCCACATAAGAAACCAAGAACTCGCTCGCCCTTGATCATTCTACAGTTATAACATGATTGGGCAGGCACGCTGTTTATATTGTGGGAAAGCGGACGTGAAAACAGGCTGTCCTCACTCAGGCCCGCATGGAGCTGGAGGGGGCGTGGCCTCCAGCTCCGCCTGAATTTCGGGAGATTTTCGGTAGAAAATTTGTCCCGGGAGGTTTTCGGGAGAGGCGCTGAATTCCGGGAGTCTCTCGGAAAATCCGGGAGGGTTGGCAAGTATGTAGTACATCCACAATAGTTTTTTTTACAGATGTTGAAGGAGTGCAACCTCCTCAGGAAGTACAGCCTGCTCTGTCCTTTCCTGTACAAGTGGTCCGTGTTAACAGTCCAGTCCAGCTTATTGTCCACCCACACCCCGAGGTACTTGAATGAGTCCACGGTCTGTACCTCGACTCCCTCGATCACAATAGGTTGTGACCTTGGACTCGACCTCCCAAAGTCAATGACCAGCTCCTTGGTCTTTGACGGATTGAGCTGCAAGAAATTCCTGTGGCACCAGACAACAAAGTCCCTCACCAGCCTTTAAGAGTGATTGGAAAAAAATAAATCTTAAAACAATGCAACTTTTGCCACAATTTTCTAAAAAAAAATGTGCTACGAATTAAGGCATTTTTAAGTCGTATCAATCACAAAAAAACCTGCAAAATCCTGGAGAGACTGGTTGCTGGAACATGTTCATTGGTGTTTACTGATGATGTCACGCCCGCCCATCACGGGGTACGTATAGACCAGTGATTTATTGAGATATTGTCTGGTGTGCCGTGGGAAAATATGCAATTTCACCTAATTAGCCTAAAAACTATTTTTTGCAAACCAATAATTATAAATCCGCAAGAAATGTGCCGTTGTTAAATGTCTGTGCTGTCTCGCGATCGGCAGAGTGACCATGTAATACTCCTCCATATCAGTAGGTGGCAGCAGGTAGTAAATTGCTTTGTAGGCCTACTTTGAGAATTAGTCGTGCATTAGTGGTGCAATTGCGCCACATTTTGTCATATTTTGTCAATATACGCTACTGTTAACATTTTCTGTAGTGGGATCTTTTAAATAAAAAAAAAGGACCTTGGCTCAAAAAAGGTTGAAAAACACTGGTATAGACAAACAACCATCTAAAATGAATGTTTTTGGAAAATTGGTGGAATCCGGAGTACAGAGATACCCAAACAAAGATCCCATTATCTCCTGACTGTGAAATCAATCTGCTAACCACTTGGTCTTATTTTAACAGAATTTGTGCAAACTACAAATTGGGTAGTGATATTAGGTGACATTAACACACTCTCTAATGAAGCCCTTTCAGTATGTATTAGTGTTGCAGTAAAGGAGGATGGTTATCTTGTCCTTCATCCACATTAATGATAGAACTACAGTATGTCTGTGGTGAGCCAGTTCATTCCAGATGAATGAAAGAAACCTTGTCTTCAAGAGCTTCCTCATGTCAATAACTTAAAAGGGTCACAATATGATTCTCCTACATTTGATACACTTCCTTGTGGTCTACATACCATGTAGTGGGGGTTCTTTGGTGAAAACCTTGCATAGATGATGTGTTACAGACCATTCTTAAGCCACTTTCTGACTTTCTTCAGAAAGTTCAGGATTTGCCGTTTTGTGGGCGGTCTTATTTACGTACCTCGACTTCAACTGCATCTTCTCCCTGCCATCTTAGTTGTAGTTTTTAGCACATCCATATGGTGTCTACTGACAGATATAAGTTAGAACTATACACTACTTTGTATTAGAAATGTCAACAGCCGAGGATGCATGTGCATGTACGGGCCAGTCAGCCCCACAACAAGAGGACAGAGAAAAAGAAGGAATATATTGACTACAACGTCAGACTACAATGGCGGACTTGTGCATAGCTCTTACAATTGGGCAAATTCCAAACGGCTCGTTTGGAGGATGTGTGAAGGAAGACAAGATTTTTTTTATAAATATCTCCGTAATGCCTCCATGGTTTGATTTCATATTTTCAGGACTTACGCAGATCCCAAATACACAAACATGTACCAATAGCTAAGAAAAGTTGGTTTTGCATAATAGGTCCCCTTTATTACTGTGTTGTGAACATCTAAAACACAAAATAACAACCTTTCATAGGGGCTAGCTTTTTTAAAACCAGTGTGAGGTTAGTTTTTGTTGTTGTTTTTAAATGACTTAACTCACGCAGACAAATGACATGATTGGTGAAATAAGCTCAAGTATGTTCTATTCTTTATTCAGTCCCTCCAGGACTACAGGCGATTGTGCCATCGCAAATTCCAACAATCCCTGTAAATTATGGATGGAGGGATGGATTTTTATTGTCATTGCACAAGTACAACAAAGTTTTGATTTCAGCACAAACCCGTTCAAGATTAGACAAACAAACATTGTACGGCACCCCGTAAAAGGTGGGAAAAAGGTAGCTGAGTAAAAAAAAAAGTACATCTCAGACTGGGCTCCTTTGGAGACTCATGGGCTATCCATCATACCACGTGGGGTGAAGCATCGTGGGATGGGGGGTGGGGTATGTGCGTTTGTGTAGCGTGTATTTTTCGTGATTGCACATGTGTGTGTAAGCCTGCAGAGTGTCTCTGTTCCTCGACTTTGGTGCTCTTGCACCCGCGATAACAGCCAGTCAGCCCAAAGTCAACAACAACAGGTGTGTGTCTTTGAGAGACAGGAAAGGAGTTTGTTGTGTCTTCATTGCACTGCTCCGGGAGAGTCTCAAAGCCAGGAAACAATCCAAACTGCAACGTTTTTGTTTGCGAGCGAAAATAAATTTGCTTTTCTTTCTTCCATCCATCCATTTCCAACGCTTGTCCCTCTCGGGGAATTGTCTATTCCTGGTCCTCAAATTCATCCTGCAGGGTTATCCAAAATTACACGAGTGTCCACAGTTCTGCTCGCATCCTCCAATCATTTGTGGCAGCTTTGGGGTACCATGAATGGCTGCAAGCAGCTTCCAATTTGTCGACAAACCAGAGCAACGCTTAATCCAATCAGCAGATTTCCTGTTGTCATGAATCCGAATAGGTAGATATTTCCAACGTCCTCGACTGGAAGGGTCGCCAGGCATGCGGCACTTCTTTTCCTCCCAAGAGTGCGTCGTGTGTCCAGCAACAACCGTTCTATTAAAGGGGAACATTATCACCAGACCTATGTAAGCGTCAATATATACCTTGATGTTGCAGAAAAAAGACCATATATTTTTTTAACCGATTTCCGAACTCTAAATGGGTGAATTTTGGCGAATTAAACACCTTTCTAATATTCGCTCTCGGAGCGATGACGTCACAACGTGACGTCACATCGGGAAGCAATCCGCCATTTTCTCAAACACCGAGTCAAATCAGCTCTGTTATTTTCCGTTTTTTCGACTGTTTTCCGTACCTTGGAGACATCATGCCTCGTCGGTGTGTTGTCGAAGGGTGTAACAACACGAACAGGGACGGATTCAAGTTGCACCAGTGGCCCAAAGATGCGAAAGTGGCAAGAAATTGGACGTTTGTTCCACACATTTTACAGACGAAAGCTATGCTACGACAGAGATGGCAAGAATGTGTGGATATCCTGCGACACTCAAAGCAGATGCATTTCCAACGATAAAGTCAAAGAAATCTGCCGCCAGACCCCCATTGAATCTGCCGGAGTGTGTGAGCAAAGGACAAAGGACCTCGGTAGCACGGCAAGCAATGGCGGCAGTTTGTTCCCGCAGACGAGCGAGCTAAACCCCCTGGATGTCTTGGCTCACACCGTCCCTTATGCCACCAAAGATGATCAAGAGAAGAATATCGACCCTAGCTTCCCTGGCCTGCTGACATCAACTCCAAAACTGGACAGATCAGCTTTCAGGAAAAGAGAGCGGATGAGGGTATGTCTACAAAATATATTAATTGATGAAAATCGGCAGCACGGTGGAAGAGGGGTTAGTGCATCTGCCTCACAATACGAAGGTCCTGAGTAGTCTTGGGTTCAATCCCGTGCTGGGGATCTTTCTGTGTGGAGTTTGCATGTTCTCCCCGTGACTGCGTGGGTTCCCTCCGGGTACTCCGGCTTCCTCCCACCTCCAAAGACATGCACCTGGGGATAAGTTGATTGGCAACACTAAATTGGTCCTCGTGTGTGGATGTGAGTGTGAATGTTGTCTGTCTATCTGTGTTCGGCCTGCGATGAGGTGGCGACTTGTCCAGGGTGTACCCCGCCTTCCGCCCGATTGTAGCTGAGATAGGCTCCAGCGCCCCCCGCGACCCCAAAGGGAATAAGCGGTAGAAAATGGATGGATGGATGGAAAATTGGGCTGTCTGCACTCTCAAAGTGCATGTTGTTGCCAAATGTATTTCATATGCTGTAAACCTAGTTCATAGTTGTTAGTTTCCTTTAATGCCAAACAAACACATACCAATCGTTGGTTAGAAGGCGATCGCCGAATTCGTCCTCGCTTTCTCCCGTGTCGCTGGCTGTTGTGTCGTTTTCGTCGGTTTCGCTTGCATACGGTTCACACCGATATGGCTCAATAGCTTCAGTTTCTTCTTCAATTTCGTTTTCGCTACCTGCCTCCACACTACAACCATCCGTTTCAATACATGCGTAATCTGTTGAATCGCTTAAGCCGCTGAAATCCGAGTCTGAATCCGAGCTAATGTCGCTATACCTTGCTGTTCTATGCGCCATGTTTGTTTGAGTTGGCATCACTATGTGACGTCACAGGAAAATGGACGGGTGTATATAACGATGGTTAAAATCAGGCACTTTGAAGCTTTTTTTAGGGATATTGCGTGATGGGTAAAATTTTTAAAAAAACTTCGAAAAATAAAATAAGCCACTGGGAACTGATTTTTAATGGTTTTAACCCTTCTGAAATTTAAGACAGGCAGGTTGCCCAAAAATCCGAGATCTTACCAATTTTATTGAGAGGCCAGTTAATTACTTCCATTGTTTAGATTTTAGAGAGCAGTGCAAAAAGAGGCAATAATAAAGTTAAGAGAAGGCAAAACAAAGAAGCAAGCAGGAGAGATACGGGAGAGGGAAAGGGAGCGTCCGCCCTCGATGTGTGCCAGCAAGAAAAGCGCCTACTCGCAACTTTGTCCAATCCCCGCAACTTGCTCACACATTTTGGCCGATCAATGCCATATATAGTTTATTAAAACAACCTCCATACTCAGAGGAGAAGATTCAAATGTTATCATTTATCACTGGCAATGTGATTTATCAATCCTAAAACCAGGCCTGGAATTTCGTCATTTCAGGGGCAAGGCCACTTGGCCTTTGGGGTCGTCAACCTTTTGAGGGCACAAAGGTCAAATGTCAGGGCAGAAAGGCCATCAGATGAAACAGTTATTTCAGCTCCACGGTTAAAATGAATGTAGCTTAAAGGTTAAGGATGATTATTCTTAATAAAAACATCAACATAATAATACATAATCTTAATAAATAATATCAGATTTTTCATGCTGGATGAAAAACAGTAAATGAACACAACAGCTGAAGTAAAGACAGTGCTCTGGCTTCTTCTGCCTTTGGGACTTTGACTTATTTTGTCCCATGCAAACAGCATCAAACTAACTCTTCTACAGAGACAAACAGTATCGAATGCAGTATGTTTTTTCTGACTTATATAGCTTAGCATTTACAATTAATTATTTTTGCAATGAAATAGACAACATTTTTCTTTTTGACTATGAGAGCGCCTTCCTGTATCTTGCAGCAAGCATCTACTCTTTGCTCCACCTGATTTCATGTAATTTTTTTGCTGCCTCTGCATACGACATTTCCCCCCAAGTTCTTATGATTTTGTATTTCAGCAGCTTTTATCCTCGCTTCACGATCTGTGTGGCCAACACTGTGTGCCGCACCACAATTTACACACTGCACACCGCCTCCACACTTGCCATGTTCATGGCCTCCCCCACACCTTCCACATGTTTGTTACCCTTTGCAGTTAGCTGCTACATGGCCATATTTCTGGCACTCGTCGCACCGTAGAGGTGTTGGCACAAACATTCTTACATCATGCTTCACGTACCCTATAAACACATATTTAGGCAGAGTTTCCTGTTGTAATTGTTACGGATCACACACCTGCCGCCTCTCTTTCGAGCACCTCAGGACACGCCCACGGGCGTTCCCCTCCGGCTGCAGTCGCGCCTCCGTGCAGCTGCAAACGCTCTGCAATCAACACACCTGCCAGTGATGAGAGACCTGCCTACATAAGCCAGCGCGTCTTGCGTTCCCGTGCCAGAACGTAGCTACTCGTACCCATACAGTAAGCCTTATCACGTCTCCAGCTTTCCTTGCATATGTGCTTCCTCGCTCTTTGTGTGCTTTCCCCGTCGTGTTCATTGTGTCCTGTGTTGTGTCGTCATCCAGCTTCCCGTCTTCCTTCCCCATTGTCAAACTGGGTATCTCGTCTTCCCGGATCCCCTCTGGACTCGCTGCTGCCTCTCTGGTACAAGGATGGTGGTGTTCGGGACGCTCACCTGTTGTCCGGGCACTAATCAGAGGGCTATTTAGTGTATGACCTGCCCTTACTCGGGCTGGCTTCCTAATTTGCTTTTTGCAACACATGACGACTTTTGTTCCCTGCTCTGTACCTGCTAGCTTCCCCGGTAGGCTCTTTTTTACTTGCTAGCCCCTTTAGTTTTTGCCTTAAGTGCCATGAGCACGTTTTTCTTTGTTCCCGTCTGATTTATTTCTAAATAAATCATCTTTTCCTACCTGCACGCTGTATCCGAAGTCCGTTGCACCCTGGGATAAGAAGACCCCGCATCATCATGCGACCCGGTCGTCACACAGTGCCTCTGTGGTCAAAGTTAAGTGCTACATTAGAGACGTTTTTTTATTTGGACTCCTTTTTTTTCTTTTTTACGACTCATTTTTAAAAAACGTGACGCTTTGAAGAAAAAAAGCATGATGCTCTGAAGAAAAAAGAAAAAAAAACAAGAAGCTCTGTCATTGGAATATGGGATCCATTATTTAAATTTGTTTTAAATATTGAATGAACCAAAAATATGACTTATTTTATCTTTGTGGAAAATATTGAACACAGTGTGTTGTCAAGCTTATGAGATGTGATGCAAGTGTAAGCCACTGTGACACTATTGTTCTTTTTTTTTTTTTTTTATATATAAATGTCTGTAATGATAATGTCAATGAGGGATTTTTAATCACTGCTATGTTTAAATTGTTACTAATATTGATATAGTTTTTGATAATATTCATTTTTGTTTCAGTACTTTTAGATTATTCTGTGTCATCTTTGTGTGTCCTCTCAATTGCTCTGTTTATTGCTATTCTGAATGTTGCTGGGTCGGGTTTGGTTTTGGAATTGGATTGCATTGTTATGGTATTGTTGTGTATTGTTTTGTTGGATTGATTTATAATAAAAAAAATAAAAAATAAAAAGCTCTGTCAGTGTGCTTAGTTTAGACCCCCAACCCAGCTGAATAATGAAATTGTCAGTAAAGTTATACCACCAGCATTTGTGAAAACAATGACTGAGGCTGTACTTGGACTTATATTTGTTATTTTGCAGTTATTTTGTCTGACCATTAAGCTAGATAATAAAACAAACATCCATGCCTGTATGTCATGCACTTGCAAATTTAGGTTCATCAGCCAGTATATAAATGTAATCACATCAACATGGTTTTGATAAATTGTAAATTATTTCAAATGTATTTGTGTAAAATGTTACATATTGAATAGTCTTTAACAGACATCTTACACATTAACTTTGATTTAATCAATGTTGGTGTAATTTCTTTTATCCTTTTAGAATGAGGACTATGACTGTGATTTGATGGAGGTTTAAATATTATCACAGGTGGTTTGTAAAATAATATTTTTTTTGTGTGTGTTTTCAGGTTGCTGCAACAAATATAACTTGGCAGTGCAAGTTGTGTTCAGCTTCTTTTACCATTATATCATATTTATTTAAACACTGTAGACTGCAGCACAGCCACTTTTCAAAAGTTAGCCCAGTCCCATGCCTCCATTTTGATTGCATGTGCACATTTCACACACTTAGTGCACTGAGAACACATCTGTCAATATATCATACTCAAGAACCTAAAAGCAGTGCAAACAAGATTCAGGAACTTGTGACTTCCAAGTGTCCTTTATGCACATTTCAGCAACCTTTTTCTTTTTCTGACAGACTATAGTTTTGTCCTGCCCACCTGTGAAAGAGCTGATGGACCTCTGGCCTGCTCTTCATATGCCATCTGAGATCATGTGGATCAACTCTTTCATCTGTTTTTATCTTTGCCGGTACTTTGTCACATTGTGTGTAGTGTTACCTTATTTTGTTCATCCATCCATCCATCCATCCATTTTCTACCGCTTATTCCCTTTGGGGTCGCGGGGGGCGCTGGAGCCTATCTCAGCTACAATCGGGCGGAAGGCGGGGTACACCCCGGACAAGTCGCCACCTCATCGCAGGGCGAACACAGATAGACAGACAACATTCACACTCACATCCACACACGAGGGCCAATTTAGTGTTGCCAATCAACTTATCCCCAGGTGCATGTCTTTGGAGGTGGGAGGAAGCCGCAGTACCCGGAGGGAACCTACGCAGTAACGGGGAGAACATACAAACTCCACACAGAAAGATCCCGAGCATCATTAAAAAAAAGATTGCTGTTACTATACTGTTCTTTCCTCACTGCAGGTGTATGCAGAGTTCCAACGGATAACAAACCAGAACCTTCCTAACACCTTCTATGTGGAGCTGGATCGCCACACTCCTCGTTTAATGGCCTTATTTAGACCGAAAGCTTCCCAAACTGGAAAGACTGCAGATGCTTTGGCTGACATTTTCAAAGTCCATGATGCACAGGTGAATATACAATTCACAGGTGAAGTATTTGTGTAATGTTGGGAGTTTAATGCTTAAAACTAGCTTTTGAATTCCACAATTGCACCTGATAAGCCAGCAAGGTAATTAGTGGATTTATGTGCAGATATCACTGTGGTGGAAAATTGGTCGGGGCTGTTTGGCATTGAGTTTGATTAGTAAACTTGTCACAGTATTTACACTGTTAAACCTTCTTAAAAAGGACATGATGTCCACACAAGGCATACCACTGTACTCCATGCCCTTCCTGTCTCTCTACGAGAGGAAGTCTCTGGATTTTTCAGGACGTGTGGTAAGTCCTAGTAGATATATATCAGGCCTACTGTACTGTAAATTAACCAATTCATATTTTCATGTTATTTATTTATGTATAAGGACAACACACATTAAAATTTCGGCAAATGTGCCAGTGTTTCAACTGCGAACCTTTGGCAAGATGTTTAAAGACCTGAGGAGTCAATTTGTGCCTATTAGGGCATTAAAAAAAATCAACAATCACTGCTAAGAAATCAAGTGATTAGTGTATGATCTCCCTTTAATTTAAAGATGTTATGTATGACCCAGACCTGGAGGATGCAGCAGTGGTCCTCCTGACAATCGTCAGTGCCGATGCTACGAGTCCAGTTAACTACAACCCAGTGAGAATCTCTGTCGTCCGAGAGGGTGGCTCATTCTGTTAGAGCAGAGTCCACAACGACAATGTCATTGACTCATTTGACTAATGTTCAACTGTTGATGTTAAAGTCGCTGCTCTACTCAACTGGTTTTAAGATAAATGGCACAAAGTACACACTGTCTTTGTACTTGTTAGTGGTTAGTGTAATTCATATTTCATTGATGTTAAACTGATATGCACCCTGAAGTTGTTTTAAACCAAATAGCCAAAGGAAGGCTACACACTGCCTTTGTACATGTTATTGTACAGTTTTGGAGTTTTAGCAGTTTTCGTTGTGAAACGAAAGCTAATTGTTTATATGTTGCTGCACTGCAATTGTACAAATAGGGGGCCCAAAGTGTGCCTTTGTAATTGTTTCTTTAATTCTTAATTTTTTTTTTTATAACTATTGTCTTTCAAATATTGTTTATGTTTGATTTGTGCTGAAAGACACAGGTGTAGGCAAATAATATTTCTAAACACCTTCCCGGTAATGTTATATTAACAGTTTCTAAGCTATTCATGACATGAAGATCTTATGTTAATGTTAATTTGAGCTTTTCTGAGTTTGGATATTGGGAACGTTTGTAATGAACATTTGAATGAAATATAGACTTGATGTGTTTTGTTTGTTTGGTTTGTCTTTTAAGTCAAGAGTACTCAATATGTTTATGTTACAATAATTATGTATAAATTATCACACAACTCTTATGCTTAAAGGCCGTTGCTATAATTATTATCAATTGTGCTGAAGTTCTACCTTTCTATCCGTGCAAAGGGACAACTTGCAATCCACTAGGCCACCTACTCAGTGGCCTAGTGGTTAGAGTATCCGCCCTGAGATCGGTAGGTTGTGAGTTCAAACCCCGGCCGAGTCATACCAAAGACTATAAAAATGGGACCCATTACCTCCCTGCTTGGCACTCAGCATCAAGGCTTGGAATTGGGGGTTAAATCACCAAAATGATTCCCAGGCGCGCCTGCTGACTGCCAAGGGCGAATATCGAGTGCCTTGACGCAAGCAAAGAAGAGACAGGGGGATATCACGAGTGTCAGCACATTTCTATTTCATGAATAATCATATATTGTGTCTAACTGGGGCTGCTGAAATTACCCCCCTTCCTTCAGAAGCAGCCTCAGTGATGTAACCAGGGACCTCCCGAATAAATAGTGGAGCACGTGGGCTGTGCCTTAGAGCGAAGGTTGGAACTGTAACAAAGTGTACAGCCCAATAAGTCTCTCCACATTGAGCAAAATTTAACTTCCTTGCTTCTTGTCTGTTTAATAGATGGCATCAGTGTTTGAACCTGACAGTTTAAGGCAATCAGTTGCCACATACATTTTAAGTTTGGAGGTAAATGGTTTTGAGTTTCAGCAAGTCTTTGTTTTTGAGTTATGTCTAATTGGAAGATTAGAAAATTGAAAGAAAGAACTAATAAATGTAAAGTTCATCTAACATTAAATCCTGAGTTTTCATACTTGAAATGATTTAGTTCTCCTGAGTTATTACAATTAGAAAGATGAATGAATATTCTGAGTAGCATGCACTGAAAATGTTTGAGTTGGCTTAATTGGTAAGTTTAATGCAATTATAATTTAAAAGTTAATTTAACATAATCTCCAAATATTTATGATCTGATATACTTAAATATTTGAGTTTATGAACTCAAAAAATATGTGGCAACTGATAGCTTCACTATTTTTGAGTTCTGTTTACTTATTCGGGTTTACAGTGTGGAATATCGTATATTACTCCTTTGTTAGTCTGCTTGCTTCTACCATTCCTTCCACTGCAATTTCTTTCTTGCAAATGTTTTCAAGTTTTAAAGCCTTTTCTCTTTGTCCTTCACTCTTACACACTATCATTAGATCCCCATTATTGTGCACGTTTGCCCTCTTCACGTCACCGAGATTTCCACATAGGAACCTCGTAATTGCACTTGGCCCTACTTTCCTGATGTCCCGCCCTTCTTTAAATTTTATAAGCACATTTGTCCTCCCCATCAATCTTCCTTTGAGCCACCCTTTCACTCTCACTCACACTGCTTGACTCTCTATCACGACTCATTATCCTCTTTCTTCGAGGTTTTGCCTGCCAATTGCCGATAATTCACAATCCTGACAGGGATCAGGACTGGCTTTGAAATTGCAAAAGACGATGGAATTTGTTTATTCACGACCGTTAAAAAAAAACACTTTGCTGTCTGACACCAACCAACTTCCGGCCCAAACCCCAGCAATTAGGGAGGCCAATTGTTTAGGCCCTTTTTGTATGCTACCAATTAGGCACACCTGGAAGCAATGATTAGACTGAACCACCTCATGACTCACACAGGGGTGGAATTTGACAAAGAAGCACTAATAGAAAAGTAACACTGTTTACAAAGGTTTGTAGAATAGTACATGTAAATGAAGTGTTTGTATGAGACCTGGCAACACCGGGTCTCCAGACAACAATTACAATTCTGAAAAAGGCTACACAAGTTATGAACTTCAGAGGAGACGTCAGGCTGCATTACACATTTATCAAAGGGGAACTGCACTTTTTTTTGGAATTTTGTCTACCGTTCACAAATATTGTGAAAGACATGGCTACGGATGGATTGTTTTTAATGCATTCTAAATATTAAACGTAAATAAAAGTCATCTTACAGCGGAGCCAGTTGGGAGCTCCACTATTCCGCCCATAAACTCCAATAAATAACCATTCAAAAAGGGCCACCAAAACTCCATGTACATTTTGTGACTTGAATATTAACCAAGTATTAGTCATATTGTTAATATAAGTGCTAACGTGGACAAACTATTTAGAGCAGCGTCGTGATCACTTCCGGGTGTGCCTATGTATACATTGAGTGGTCTGCTCTTTCCTTGCTTCCTTGCTCCCCTGTAAATAAATCATGCCTCTCACCTGAAATATAGATGGCTAAGAATATAATCATCCTGAGGACGACACGAAAAACATTTGTTTCCCACTGCCCCCACCCCGTTTCTTCGCAAGGATTATTAGATATTCTTTATCTAAATGGGAATTATATGAACATCCCAGCAGTCGGCATCCTAATGACAGCAAACCTTATACAGTAAGTGATGTTTT
The DNA here is from genome assembly GCF_033978685.3 of Nerophis lumbriciformis. Lineage (NCBI taxonomy): Eukaryota > Metazoa > Chordata > Actinopteri > Syngnathiformes > Syngnathidae > Nerophis > Nerophis lumbriciformis. The sequence goes on from NC_084556.2 coordinate 23,976,244, forward strand.
ATTATGTTTGTTGGCTCTCATAAAGTCTGCAGTGAGTAGTAATAAGTAATGAAGAAAAAAAAGGAGGGTTGTTGGGTGGCTGAAGTTTATCCCAGGTGCACTCAGGCGGAAGGCGGTGTACACCCTGGACAAGTCACCACCTCATCACAGGGCCAACACAGATAGACAGACAACATTCACACTCACATTCACACACTAGAAACCATTTAGTGCTGCCAATCAACCTATCCCCGGAGTACCCGGAGAAAACCCACACAATCTAGCGGAAAACATGCAAACTCCACACAGAAAGATAATAATTGAACCGAGGACCTTCTTGTTGTGAAGCACGAGCACTTACCACTGCTCCACTGTGCTACCAAGGTTTTTTATATTGAAATTATGACTTTCTTTTGTCATATATGATATTCATGACTTGATCTCATAATTTTACATCTTTATCCCATAATTATAATATTTTTTTTATCTCATAAGTTCCTGACAGTTTGGTCAAGTTTGAGTTTTTCCTCTGTCATTTCCTGTCAACGCTCTTATTTTGGTTCTGTTTCCTGTTTCTCCCTGAGTGCTGTGTCCCTTCAGCTGTGGCTGATTGGCACCTGGCCACACCTGGTGTCAATCAGCCAGCTGCTATTTATACCTGCCCTACCCTCCAGTCACTGCTGGATCATTGTCACTACTACCTGTCTTAACACGTGTCGTTGTAGCTCTGACTACTTTTGTTTCACTCTGCTCATGTCCTAGTTCCTTCGTGTCACAGTAAGTGTTTTTGGTTTCTTGTCCACAGTTAGCCTCTGTGCTATTTTAGTTCATAGCCAAGTTTGTTCTCCGCCTTGTGCACGCCTTTTGTTACCCTTTCGTTTGTTGTTTTGCCTTAGTGTATAATTAAATCATGTTTTCTCGTACAATGCCTTCCGCCTTCTCTGCATCTTGGGGTTCGTCACCTACAAACTCTGACACCTCCCCTCTCACCGTAGACCAAAAATGTTATCCATTCCACCTTTAAAGGAGCCATATGTCATAATGTGGCCAAAAATGGTACTGCAATCACAGTCAAAATTCTGGAGTCCCCTCCCACTCTCCCTGACTGAGGTTGCCAGATACGCAGCCGAATCCAGCTTCAAACTTCCACTGCCTCTTACTAGGGGTTGAGGTGCTGGGACCATAACAGCTGAATAAACAAGCATTTTGTCAATAACACATTTCTAACCAACACATTTTACACAGAAATGAAGCTATTTTCAGGAAGAAGTATGTCATGCCTGCATACAATATCACAACAAATGGCAATCATAAGGTTATTGTCAGTGCTATCAGAAAACAAAGACTAAAACAAACTACAACCAACGCTAGCAATGGTTATACTGGTGAAAATAAGTACAGCATGCATAGCAGCCTAATGTACGCCCAAAACTAAAGAGGACACATTTTACCAAGGTATGCCTGTAGGCTAACTATTTTATCATGTGATTTGGCTGTCTTCATATGTTGCCATGTGCCATGATGACGCCCTCAGCGTATCAGCATATTAAGAACGAAATAGGCACTGCCACTACCCATATTTATATACCGAGATTTTATTTGTCGAAAATATATTTGGCCATCAGTTCAAATACACATGGACATACAGGCTGACGGGCATATATTTTCCCCGTTAGCCTATTAGTTGATGTGTCATTGACCGGGCTAGCATGCTAATCATAACACTAGGAGCTAAGCGCCATCACACTAAGTAAGCATTCGTTGCACAAACATACTAGCTTTGTTAAACAAGATCATAGTCTGTATTGGACAATATAGTTTACATACGAAATGTCCATTACCATTTATTACAAGTAATAACAAAACGTAAATGCCTTACTTACATATCAAGGAGGAAATTCGAAAGTTTGGCGTCAGATGAAAAAAATCTTCTCCGCCTTCAATCGTCTCTATCTTTCAAAGGCGTCCCCGATGCAAATCCTCGTTTTGTTCCTGGCTTTGTCATGAATAAGTTGAGAATCGTAACGACACCTTTTAGATTTACTAAGGTCTGACATGTTTAGTAACTTTACCAGTGGCAGTAGCTAGACGAAGAGGGCGGTGCGTAAGTGGCAACCTGGATATGACACACTCACGCACTTTCTAATTGGTCAAACAGTGGAGGGAGGGGCATCGAAATGAAAACAATAACAAGATTTTGGGGCTGTAAATCTAATTTTGAACTGAGCATATCCTGGCTGAACTACTGCTATCAGTAATAAAAGTATTCGAAAAGAACATGATTTATTAATGCCTTTTGACATATCAGGGCCATTTAATGATGATTTGAAATGAAAGTATTACATATGGCTCCTTTAATAACTTAAAACATCTTTTTTCTTTTTTCTTAAGCTGCTGTATCGCCTCTGAAGTCCTCATACTTTGGAAAACTCTCCTAGCAACACATAACTTGCTTTAGGGGGCAAAGTCAGGACAATTCCAAGGGCCCCCCCTAAAATAGGATTGTGGTGACAACAGCTGTCATGGGGGCCCAATGTGATTTTTTTTTAATGGTGCTCAGAATTACTAACGATGCCTCTGGCTATAATATTAGTGGCATAGTCTGATTTAGTTTGGTGCAGCTTTATTATAAAGAGTAGGGCTGTAAATCTTTGGGCACCACAGGATTCAATTCAATTAGATTCTTATTGATGTGATACAGAATCGATTCTCAATTCAAAATCAATGCTTTTTTTAAATAACATTGGGTACCAGTGCCAATAACAAGATCTGATTGCTCAGTCACAGCTTATTTTATTACCTATTCTGTGTTATATGTGTTTTATGTCGCACGATTGCACCAAGAAAAATTCCTAGTTTGTGAACCCGTTCTCAAACAATGGCAATAAAAACTATTCTGATTCTGATTCTGATTCTGATTCAGTTCTATAAATAATGACATTCCTCCATAAAATACACAAACAGCTGCAATAAATTTCGATATCACTTAAAAGAAAACTGGTTTTCTTTGAAAAAAATTTCATAAAGTGAAATACAAATACAAAAAAAATGATACCCAAACATTTAATAAAGTCAAATACAAATAAGGCAACAAGAGAAGGATCCCACACTTCTCCTTTCTATAAGGTAAATTTATCCAGCAAATAGGAGCATCTATATGATTTGCCTGAGTGGCTGGACAGGACAGATAAAAAAATATATATAAATAGATAAATACGAATTAAAAAAAATGTTCATTCGATTTTTGACTTTAGATTTTTTTTAATCAATTAAAAATCGTTACAAATAAAAATTGCGATTTATTTGAAAATCAATTTTTTTTTTACACGCCTAATAAACAGTATACATGGACTTTACAACTGTCAATCACATTTCAAACTAAAAGAACAATTTAAGCGAAGCTGTTTTTCTGTGTGGCGTGTCCATAATGAGTCTTGTCTTTATATTTTTAGATCATCCATCCTGCTCTTGGTATTGCTGTGCTTGCTGGACAGGCTGTTTCTGCGCGTGCTTTCTGTGGACATCTCAGAAACCGACGTAGACCTTTTCCTCTCCTGCACGTCGTCTCCGTCCGCTTTTCCTTTCTTCTCCACGGCCATGTTGTCTCTGTTCTGCTTGTACACCGCCTTGCTGCTGTAGGGCCCGTGCTCCATGTTGTACTTGGCCTCCACCGGGAATGCTTCGGGCACGGCGGAGCGAGCGGAGAAGTAGTTGTAGTTGGGGACGAAAGGCGTGGCGGGCTCACCCGGCGATTTGGCGGCCTTGATGGCAGCCTGCGAGCGCCTGTAGCGGAGGCCTTGGTGGCACTTGGTGAAGCCAAGATGGTAGATTTCCACCAGATTGAGCAGCAGAGAGATGGCGGCCACGGCCAGCATGAAGAGGATGAAGATGGTCTTCTCGGTGGGTCTGGAGATGTAGCAGTTGACCACGTTGGGACACGGCCAGCGGTCACACGTGTACATGGGCTTGAGCTCAAAGCCATACAGGAAGTACTGAGCTACAATAAAAGCCACTTCAAAAAGAGTCTTGAAAATGATGTTGAAGACATACGTTCGCAGCAGGGCACCTTTCAGCCGCACATGCCCTAGATTGTCCTTAATCGGCGCTTTCTTGGCCTTTTCATTCTGAAATTCCTTCTCCTTTTCTTTCACTTTCTCCTCCATGCGCACCAGATGCAGGATGTGGCCCAGGTAGATGAGCGTGGGCGTGGACACGAAGATGATCTGCATCACCCAGAAGCGGATGTGGGAGATGGGGAAGGTCTTGTCATAGCAGACGTTCTGACAACCGGGCTGCTTGGTGTCGCAGGTGAAGCCCGACTGCTCGTCGCCCCACACTTTCTCGGCGGCGGTCCCCAGCACCAAGATGCGGAAGATGAACAGCACCGTCAGCCACACTTTGCCCACCACGGTTGAATGCTCCTGGGCACTCTCCAGCAGCTTCCCTAACAGGTTCCAGTCTCCCATGATGCTGACAATCAGCTTTATTGACCAGACCAGCACTGACACCTGGGAGGAGACAATCGTTGCATTAACTCAATTAGAGGACAGCTTTTTACTTTCCTCCTGAGCAGTGGACGCTGGTTCTCAGGGGGAAGCCAAATGGTGCAGTTTCACACGCCTACAATAAAAACAATAATAACCACAATAATATTCTACAATACACACGCCATATTTGAGTCATGGCGTGTGTATTGCAGAAAGTGTCAAAAGTTTTAGAACATCTCATGTTTATGCATTTATTTATTTATTTAAAAAAATAAATAAAATAAAGATATATATATATATATATATATATATATATATATATATTTTTTTTTTTTAAATAACAAATATAATGAATGACAACACCTCATTTATAGCAATAAATACAGTAAGTACATCTAAACATTTATTTTTATTTTTTTAATTTAATTTTGATTAAAACATAATAAAGTCGGGCAGCACGGTGGTTAGTGCGTCTGCCTCACAATACAAAGGTCCTGGGTTCGATCCTGCGCTCGGGATCTTTCTGTGTGGAGTTTGCATGTTCTCCCCGTGACTGCGTGGGTTCCCTCCGGGTACTCCGGCTTCCTCCCACCTCCAAAGACATGCACCTGGAGATAGGTTGATTGGCAACACTAAATTGGCCCTAGTGTGTGAATGTGAGTGTGAATGTTGTCTGTCTATCTGTGTTGGCCCTGTGATGAGGTGGTGACTTGTCCAGGGTGTACCCCGCCTACCGCCCGAATGCAGCTGAGAGAGGCTCCAGCGACCCCCCGCGACCCCAAAAGGGACAAGCGGTAGAAAATGGATAGATGGATGGACATAATAAAGTCAAAAAAATGAATTAAAACACCTCAATTATAGCAATAAGTACATAAAAATATTTGGCTACACTTTAGTATGGGGAACATATTCACCATTAATTAGTTGCTTATTAAAGTAACAAAGACTTAATTTACAGTTATTTAGGGTTAGGGTTAATATTCAGCAATAATTCTGAGGTTATTGAGGGAACACTCTTAGTTAATGGCTTACTGGTTGTATAATAAGGCCATGCAGAATAAGGCATTAATAAGTACTTAATAATGACTAATTAAGAGCCAATATGTTACTAATTTGCATGTTAATAAGCAACTAATTAATGGTGACTATGTGTTCCCCATACTAAAGTGTTACCAAACATTTTTGTACATTTTTATTACATTATGTTTCCATCCATCACTTTTAGTACCGCTGTCCCAGCATATTTACATTATATATTTGTTTTTCTTAAGTAAGAGCACCCAATTTAAAGCAATTAGTATGGTAAGTACATTCAAACATTTTTTCTCCACACTTTTTAATTTTTATTTTATTTAAAAACGTTTTTGAAATTATTTTATTTTTATTTTTAAATTAGATCACCTCATTTTTTTTGAAGCGTGATGTGGTGAGGGACGACTGTACACCAAATGTCACTTTCCAGATATTTCTGAACCTTGCTGTATTTACATCATTGATATCAAAGGATGTAAAAAATATTGTTAATTTATAATACCACTCACATGTTTGAACATACTTGTGCTATAAATAAGGTGTTCTAAAACCTTAGTATATACTGTATGTATATATATATTATTTTTTTTCACCCATCAATTAAATGTAATAGATTGAAATATTGAATGTTACTATGTTTAAATTACAATTGTTTGCTTAATTGAAATTATTCATCATATTCCCATAAGATAAACAGTAAAGACGCCCTGCTGGTTCATTGGAAATGAGGTTTACTTCTTAATAATATTTAAAGAGAATCATTTTTAGATATTATCAGTGATATACTGCTAAATACAATTCACCAGAATTAAAATTTAATTCAGGACTACCTTTAACAGTTTGGTATGTTATTCTTTAGTATTCGGTAGGTCGTGAGTTCAAACCCCGGCCGAGTCATACCAAAGACTATAAAAATGGGACCCATTACCTCCCTGCTTGACACTCAGCATCAAGGGTTGGAATTGGGGGTTTAATCACCAAAAATGGCCACCACTGCTGCTCACTGCTCTCCTCACCTCCCAGGGGGTGATCAAGGGTGATGGGTCAAATTCAGAGAATAATTTTGCCACACCTTGTGTGTGTGTGTGACAATCATGGGTACTTTAAACTTTAATACAATGGATAACAGAAACCCATCTATTAGTAGTACAATAGTTAATTACCATTATTATGGCTTTATTATGTATCCATTCATGGTTACAAAAATAAGTTCAAGGCAAATATATAAAGGCACAGAAAGGGTTAATGTACTACTGTATTTGTACAAATTCAAAATATGGAGCATTGAAGTATTTTTTATATGATGATATAACATGATTTATTAGTTTTTTTTAACCTATCCAGTTAAGAGACCTGGGCAAATTATATTGTCAATTTACTGTATAAAGGGGCTGTACAGATGTGGAATATTTCGACGGCCCTTATGTATTAAGAGTTGCATGGATTTCCTACAAAAATTTGGATCCAGAAAACTATGTACGCAAGAAAAAGTTCAGATGTATGAAAGTGTGCGCACGCGCTAATCCAAGCACATTTCTTTTTTACATCGCTGTCAGCTTGGAAATGAAGGCAGAAGTTTGCTTGGCTTGGCACGCCCAGGCTCCGCCCCCTTATACTGTAAATACGCAAATCATTCTGAACGTAGCCATGTGCAGACAGGCTGAAATAAAAAAGAAATGGTCGGGCATGAGGAAGAAGGTGAAGAAGAAGATGGATGTACATCGCCATATCAGAGTTTCCTAGTTTGTGAACCCGTTCTCAAACAATGGCAATAAAAACTATTCTGATTCTGATTCTGATTCTGATTCAGAGAAGCGTTTGAAAAGATAGTCGTTGCAACTGGCGAGGCGGATGTCCCCTTCCTTCCTCACCGCACCATGTGTGTCCCTCCCGAAGTCTAGTGTTCAATGGCAGCAGACCACATACACCTAAGGACGACCGTCCATTGGTATGATACGTAAAACTTTAGATTAGCGGGTGACTCTGATTACCCCCAATATAAACATAATTTGTGTAACTTATAACAAAATGTGTTCATAAAGTAGCCTGCTCACAGCCAGATTAGAGTTTTGTGTGAAAATTATGTAATATTTGGTTTGGAATCTCTCAAATTTAAACATACCAGCGCTATCAAAAAGGATACGAAAGACTTTGACCCTCGTTTGATTCCTCAATTTATTATCACAACTCAGGAGAGGACTTGCTGTCACAGCCGTTCCACGGTATCGGAGGTGCCATCAATGTGTCACAGCAACCGGCGGCTGCTGTCCGGCCTAGTTCGTGCTGGAGTCACAGAAACACATTCCATCCATCCATTTCTACCGCTTGTCCCTTTCTGGGTCGCGGGGGTTGCTGGAGCCTATCCCTGCTGCACTTGGGCAGAAGGCAGTGTACACCCTGGACAAGTCGCCACAGGAACACATTGTGACAGCAATAGGTGGCAAAATAATCGCATAAATAAATTAATAGATGTCCTCACAAATATTAATATGAATATGAAGCATTGAATGCAATGGCAAAAAAGTACATTTTTGTCACGGCCCGGGCGCAATCCAATGCGCATTCATCTGCGTGTTGTGCTGCGCGCGCCTGCGCACGCCATTTCGACTGCAGCATGCGGCTGCATTCAATCGCCAGTCAGTCAGCACTCAACACACATGCCGCTGATAAGCTCCCTGGGCTTCTTAAGCTAGTTCAAACCTGCGTTCCGGGCCAGAACATAGCGACCTGTTCCTGTACAGTAAGCCGAATATCTCTAAGCTCTATGCACACTCTCTCTCTCTATGTTTCTCCCCCTTCATGTTCATTTGTCTCGTGTCCCTTGTCATCATCCACCAGCGTTCCTCCGTTCCCGCGTCACAAGCAGTGTCTCGTCTCCCTGTATTCCCTCTGGTTCCCTGGCTGCCTCTTGGATCTGGACCTCCCGCCTGGACACGGACTTTGACGCCTCACCCCTGCCCTTGACCTCACGCCTGCCCACAGAAATCCGAGCCTGCCTTGCCCCTCTTGGTCTTCCGCACCCCGCTCAACACTTCCGGTAACACTCTGCAGGTATTCGCTACACATAGTCACACACATACACATTTTGGATTAGTTTCACACTCCATTCTATTGTTAATATATAAATAAATAATTATAGAGTTAAACGACGTCCTGCATTCTGTGCCGTCTTCTTCCCCTGTACCGTAACAATTTTGTGTCCTTACCCCAATTTTTTTTACATACTGTAATTCAAATAAAATGTTGGCAAAACCCAAACAATCAACTCTGAGTGTCACCAAAGTATCCACAGCCTGTAGAAATCTGAATACATGAAGCAGCGCACATTTCAACGTCCAATTCAGTCTTGAAGCATCTCGTCTTTGCCGTGAAAAAGGGCATACTCCAGGTTTTTGCAAGCTTAATACAAACGTTTGTACATGGGGCCCCAGGTCAGGATGGAAAGAGAAAAAAGAAGACAAAGGGGACAAGACAGCGAGAGACAACGACATAGTATACCTACTGATGTCCCGATCCGATATTTGGATCGGATCGGCCGCCGATATTTGCAAAAAAATGCGTATCGGCAAGGCATGGGAAAATGCCGATCCGGATCCAGTTTAAAAAAAAAACTCCGGTCCGTGTTTTCCAACACACCGATTTGAATAATACATTCCACTTTTCTGCTGCTCCCTAATTTCCGTTCCGCATTTTCCAGCACACCTTCAACACATCCACAGGTCTGTGGATTCTCACGCAGTTGCTTTTAGCTGCTGGCATTACACGACAGGCTCTTCTCACTCTTTCCTGTGTCTCCCTCTCACAGACAGCAAGCGCACCTTCTTACACACGTCACATACTGCCACGTCATACGTCACATACGTATACGCCCTCCCCGAGCAGAGAGGTAGCAGCATGGCTAACATTAGCTGTGATGCTAGCGCAGCCGTGCGAGCAACGTTCCCACTAATGTGCGCGCCTGTGCAATTGCGCACTGCTCAAGAGTCCTCTGCGCACGGCAAATTTATGCCACGCACAAAATCAAATAAAAAAATAAGCGCATAACAATTTTCGACACACGGACACGACAGAGAAAACAGTTTTCGTCATCATTGTTCAAATCTTGTAACGTCTGTCGAGACGCTTATCTCCATTCGGTGCCACACGTCCACACCATCAAAATGCCGAGGCAAACATTTCCAGATCAACACCGTATGAAAAAAATAGTGATTTTTTTTAGTTGTGATTTCCTTCTCTGCATGAAAGTTTAAAAGTAGCATATATTAATGCAGTATGAAGAAGAATGTTTTAATGTAGACACATAGAATCATCACACTGCTGTGATTATATGTATCAAGTGTTCATTCAAGGCTAAGGCAAAATATCGAGATATATATCGTGTATCGCAATATGGCCTTAAAATATCGCAATATTAAAAAAAGGCCATATCGCCCAGTCCTAGTTCAATGATGCCATTTCTGTTTGTCATGTATAATTTTGTCTATTTTGTGTTTATCCTTGAATAAACAGGTCAGTTTCTTGTTACCAACCATTGTGTATTATTCAAACTCCCCCAATTCAGCTGGCTAGTTGTTATCAAGAGTACTAAAACCCTTTTCAACATGATTCTGACAACTAAGTAGGCTAAATAACTTTAAACTTTAATACATGCTCGGATAGGCCAATATCGGTCAGTATCGGTATCGGATTGGAAGTGCAAAAACAATATCGGTATCGGATCGGAAGTGCAAAAACCTGGATCGGGACATCCCTAATACCTACACATATGATACCAGTACTCATAAAACAATATTTGTAAATCAAACAGTAATTATTACAGTACAATTATGACAATAATCATATTATTGATAGTAATAACAATATTCTCAAATAATAATAATTTGATATTTGATGTATTGAGATAATTGGTGAAAAGGTTAAATATAATGTCTAGTATGTTTTATTCCATATATTTACATCAATATTTGTCCGGCTTGAGAAATGAATATATTCAAATAGGCTTTTGTTTGTGTCAAAATTAGTACATATAACCAGGATAAGTAAATATTCATGAGAGGAGAAAATCAAATAAAATGGTGGCCAAATTGTAAATAAACAAATAAATTACATATAAATTCGGTGTTTAGATCTTGAGCAGTAAAACTCTTCAACTTTAGTACATTGATTTTAAACAGCTGTTTTTTTGTCAAACAGTTTACAAAATTCCTCATTCAGAAAGTCCATATCATAGAGAACTGAAATATATAGAACTGACGGTGACTTACTTGTTTGCGAGTGTGCGACGCAAAGCGTCTGCCTTTGGCAGCATGAACAGAAACCAGTTGATCATGAATAAATCACCACTTGTCCTCCTGAAGGCTGTGTCTTCTCCACTGGTGCAGGCTGATTTGACAACAAAAAATGGGGCAAGATTTTATGAGAGGAAGCACTGGAGCTGCCTGCATAGATCTTGTGACACGAGACCCAGACTTAGGTTTGTAGTTTATATTTCAGGGTCTGTTAGTGGTGACACTGCAGCAAACTTTCACAACACTTGTGCCTGTCATTTGGGCCACAAGCAGTGCAAGTCAACAAAGCACCTGTTGTATCTAATAGACTGTAGTATTAATATTAATACAACAAAAGAGCCATAATAACACACTATCATGAAGAATATTTTGTTTGGGCACTACAGGTTTTTTCTGGTAAATCCACTACTGGATTTGAATCATCTCTTTTATATGTTGACAATCCCCCATAAATAAGACTCCCGAAGTCTAAGAAATACAAATCATAATAACACATCATGACTATTATGATTATATAATAACTAGTTCATATATTGGGGGTTAAGTCTCCCTCCGTCTTTAAAACCTAGTGATATCTCTGTTACTTTAGTCGAGGGTCCTTGAATGCACCACAGTTGTGGGCAATGCAATGAAAAAGGGAATCTTGTTCATAACTTTCTCCTATGCTGCCACAGATAGGTTGATTATACTGTATTTGTACCTTTCGTCTACCACCTCGTCCTTGTTCCAAAATGCTGATTCTGTGTGTGAGTGCTTAAAGGTGAGCTTTGATGACATTAGGATGCTTGTGTTGAGTGAAGTGTTTGACACAGACTTAACACATACACCATGGACTATGGCTAAATATGCACACACCCCATCGCTTCACCCCTTGTGGTTTGACGGACAAACAGAGCAGCGCCCTAGTGGTCGGATGTCTGCCCCCCTCCATCCTGTTGCAAGTTTCTGTGTAAAATGTTTATGTGTGCTTACTGGCTATCACGTTTTTTTTCTCGGCCCCAGTCTGTACTTACCACCCCCAATGGAGCCAAGTGTGAGATTTACTTTTTTTTTTTACTAATCTTTCTCCAGTGCCTACCTTTTCCCACCTTATACAGGGCACAGTAGTGGCGACCAATCACCATTCATGTTCTGTCTACCCATGCAATGTTTGTTTGTCTAAACTTCAAAATGAAATTTGGTTGTACTTGTGCAATGACAATAAAGACCATACCACCACATGGCAGAAAAAAAATCTTCAAACTTGAAAAAAGCACGGAGGTCCCGGTAAAACCTTGTCACTTACCCCTCTACTTTGACAGTGCTGAGTATAATCCGAGTCAAGTAATTGCTGGAACTTTAAACAATCCTGCATTTAGTAAGGGTGACCCAAAATACCGAACCCATAAAGACTGATGTAAAACCTACAAACCCTAAAGTTCAGTGCGTGTACAGACATTCCCCAAAGTTTCTGTTATCCATGGGCGCTTTGCTTAAAAGTCACGTTCTTTCCCAACTACATTAAGCTTCAAATGGGCTCCGCTGCGTTTGACAAAATTCTAAAGTACGAGTAATTTTCAATTACTCGAACTTTAGAATTAACATTTTCTACAATTTCTCTGAACTTCTAATGTCAAAATTGCACCTTTTTGATGGAGCACCATGACACGGAAACTTGCTCCGAAAAAGTTCTTGCACAGCAGTGTATGACGCAAAATGCCTTTTCCTTGGTGGATCAACACATGCTAAGGAAGACTATTGTTTCAATGTTTCATGCACAAAGTCCACTTGGTCCACAACGATTAGTCGACATAATCGACAATGTTGACTATGAAAGATGTTCCATTGTTGACCAGTCACTGAAAAAAAAATTCACGGACAGGAATTTACATGCGAAATAAAAGTCAGGTAAATAAACCTAACAGTAGGGCTACAGCTATCAATTATTTTAGTAATCAACTACTCTATTGATTAGTTTGTTCGGTTAATCTTTACACCCTCAGTGAGTATTTTAGAGACATTAGTTGAAATAATAAAAAAAAAATTCTGCTAGCTATAGCCTTCATAATAACTGAATTTACTCTCATAGGTTTTACAAATGAGTTAAAAGTAAGTCAAACTTAAAGCAGATCATAAGCAAAAATCGTTTGACTAGCCGACTAATCGTAAAATTAATCGCTGACTAGTTGAGTACTTAAATAATTGTTAGTTGCACACCCTGAAAAGAAAAATTTAAAAGATTGTTATGTTTTTTTGGAACAACCTGTATATATTACATTTTTGAATTTACCTAGACATACCTGATAACGATCATCTCCCCCAGCTTTGGAGTTCCAGTGAATGAAAAGGTCTTGAATTCAAAGCAAAACGATTTCCCAAAACCTTCAATGAGCACAAAATTCTCGTAATGTTTTATTTATTTGATCTTCTGCCTGCAAGCCTTCCAGTCTGACATGTTTTAAAACGAACCATTTACAATTCAACAAATACGCTCTTGTTTGCCTCACGTGAGGCCGCACTGCAGAAGATCTTAAAGGTCCTCATTTGGCAGCTGAAAGCTCTTGCGGGGATGCGGGTTGAGTCCTGCACGTCTGTGTTCTCTAAATATAAACCACAGACAAGGGTGTGGCTTGGTTGTCACCCGGGTGGCACTGATCTGGGATTTGGGGCAAAGTGACCCTTGACTGTGTTGTGGCGCATCAATAAACAAGCTTTGAAACAAAATATTCACTCATGTGGCCTACACTGTGTGCTCACATGTTTCAAACTTTTATTATTTACAATCGCCAAATGAAGCTTTATGACTAATTAGCCATTTGCAGACAAAAAATATTGCTGAGCACTTGATATTGAATGAATGTAGTGACGCTCTGTGGCGGAAATGGGATGAGGATGTTTATAATACAGACAACAACCAAGGAAGTGTATATTTTCATTCATCACACACAGTACATCAGTGGTTCTCAAACTTTTTTCACCGGATACAGGGGAAGAATACGGCACAGACAGCAGGAAGGTCGTTTTTAGCTCTATTTATTAATATATATAATATTATGGAGTGTGTAGCTAATCCAAAATATGTGTGGTGTGCGAATATGTGTAGAGATTAACTGATGAGTCTTACCCGGAAGTGTTGAGCGAGGTGCGGAAGTCCAAGAGGGGCAAGGCAGGCTGGAAGGTCCAGAGACAGGGGTGAGGTCAAGGGCAGGGGAGTGGCGTCAAAGGTCCGTGTCCAGGCGGGAGGTCGAGATCCAAAAGGGGCAGCCAGGGAACCAGAGGGGAACACGGGGGGACAAGACACACTGCTCGCAATCAGGGGACGGAGGAATGCTGCTGGAACGACACGACACAGGACACAATGAGCACGACTGGGAAATTACACAAAGAGAGAGAGAGAGAGCATAGAGCTCGACGTTACAGCTTACTGTACTGAACAGTAGACTACGTTCTGGCCCGGAACGCAGGTTTGCACTGGCTTAAGAAGGCAGGTCTCTCATCAGCTTCAGGTGTGCAGATTGCTGATTGAAAGCAGCGTGCGCAGGGGCGCGCCTGGAGGTTCGCGCCTGGAGGTTCGCGCCTGGAGGTTCGCCCAGCGCAGCGCACAGATGCATGCGCACTGAGGTGCGCCCGGGCCGTGACAAGTGTGACCTCAGAAAACATTTAAATACAGTAGCGTAGTAGGCCTAAGTATTCACTAAAACAAGGCAGAGGTTTTATTTAACAAGTATATTTTATATTTTGGCCACTGCAGCATTACACACAGTTTGAACAGTGACGCCGTGTTTGAATATTTAATTTGGTGATTATTTGGCATACCACTGTACAGTTTGAGAAACGCTGCAGTAGATAGATGGATGGTATGACCATTACATACTATATACAAATAGGGATGGGTACCTTTCACATTTGAATCGATATGGTACCAATTCTCGCTACCTGGGAATCGATACCAGTACTCAATGGTACCAATTTTTAATGCATTTATTTATCATTTAACACTAAGCGTATGATAATAACTGTGCTTTGTTGTATATTGCTTTCTAACACTTCTGTGTCTCATATTATACAGTACATTTCGCATGTAGTTATAATACAAGATATTAAATGGCAGTAGTGTGTAGGTTACGTTGTGTTGCCTTATCCAGGAAGTTGTCTTTGCCATTAAGTTGAGTGTGCCAGTCTTGTCTTTTGTTGAGTTCTACAAAGTGTTTATACTGTAACCTGTTTGATTGTAATCTTGTTGTGGTTTTCATTAACAAATTCGGAGGTGTTGTAAAATCACTAATGCTAAGTGATAGCATGGCTATGGAAAATCCAATGTAAATTAGCATCAAGCTAAAAGTGGAGCCTTACTATACTTTTTGGTATAGGAAATTGTTATATTGAGTGCTTGACTGCTTTTCTATCCGCCAAGTGCTTGTGCCGGTATGGAAATATGGCTTTGTCTGATTTTATGCGCATCTATACCGGTAGTACTGACAGAATTTGGTTGGTGCCTGTAAAAGTGGCGAATTCGATATCCATACCTTTTTAGGTACAGGATAACATTTCAGTAATTTAATAGGGAATCCAAATAATACCCCGGTCTGAACATTACATGTAAAAACTGCATCGTGCCCATGTTAAAAAAATTTAATGTACAAATGACTTGATCGTAATCCCTTTTCACTCTTTAAAATTTGAATTGCTGATAGAGAGATATAATCTCAAAATAATACCACATCACGGAACAAACGTTACACACGCAGCCTCGGGTGACTGTGAAATATCATTTTTATGATAACTAACCAAAAGCCAACATGATGTCGTTTTTTTTTTTTTTTTTGCTGTCAATACTCTGCGTGTTAATGTGTTCCATAAAAAGAGACGTGCCCCTGCAGGTCCAGCTGTCGGCGAGGTCAACCTGACCCCCCTAGGTGGTGAGGCTAATGATAACCCAAAACTGCTCTACTGCCTGCAGAAGGGGAACTTCATCAGTCAGAGACGCAAACTCACAGGTGCCGTCTGTCACCAAATATCCAATGAAGTAAACAATGGTTTATTCTTCATCGCACTAACAAGTTTTACAACATCTGGTCAGTGGTAAAAAGTCATTTATCAATATATGATTTAAAGATGTAGTGCTTCATTTATACCTCAAAGGAGGGTTCTAACCACAATCCATGTGAATGGAGCACTGTGTTACATATAGTAAAGGAGTGTATTGTACATTTATTATTAGTGTCTACTTTACTGTATACAAGTTGAATACATTTATTATACTTCTGGCACATGTGGTGTAAACATATTTAGATAACAAAATATATATTATTCTTTTACCCCAACTGTGTTCAATTATGTTTTCCAACCCTTCAATTGACTGATCAGGTTCATCTTTTTAACAGATAAGACTTTAATTACGTCACTTGGGGATTTTTGCTTACATGACAAATATTCCATTTGATCAAATATTAAGGTATTTTGGCACCATTGAGAACCCAGCAAATGAAATGTATAAATGCGTGATAAAATTGTAAAAACTGTAATAAGCATGTTGTCAAATTATTACTTTTTTATTTGCGTCAATCAATATTTTTTTATTATAATTACGAAAGTATAATTTTGTGTACAGATTTAACACTGAAACTTATAGAAGCCTGTTGCTGCGACTGAAAGAAACATATTCCCATTGTAAGTCATAATTATGAGATAAACGGGTCATAATTCCCAGCAGGCACAATACGTTAAAACAACGTTGAGAACTTGTTGAATTAGGTTCTGATGTTGAGCAACTCTACCATAATGTTGAAACAACATGCTTTTTGACGACGTTTAATCAATGTTGGGTTCTGACGTTGATTTGACCATTGAAATTTGGTCATTTCCCAACCAACAACATAGATCCAACGTTGGACATCAATGTTGTCTCAATTTACAAATACAACAATTTTTCAACATTGTTTCAGAGTCGGTTTTAAAGGACATGTATGTACAAAACCCAAAACCAGTGAAGTTGGCACGTTGTGTAAATCATAAATAAAAACAACATGCAATGATTTGCAAATCCTTTTCAACCTATATTCAATTGAATACACTGCAAAGACAAGATACTTAATGTTCGAACTGGAAAACTTTGTTATATTTTGTAAGTATTAGCTCATTTGGAATTTGATGCCTGCAACATGTTTCAAAAACGCTGTCACAAAAAGACTGAGATAGTTGAGGAATGCTCATCAAACACTTATTTGGAACATCCCACAGGTGAACAAGCTAATTGGGAACAGGTGGGTGCCATGATTGGGTATAAAAGCAGCTTCAATGAAATGCTCAGTCATTCACAAACAAGGATGGGGCGAGGTTCACCACTTTTGTGAACAAATGCATGAGCAAATTGTCAAACAGTTTAAGAACAACATTTCTCAACGAGGTATTACAAGACATTTAGGGATTTCACCATCTACGGTCCGTAATATCATCAAAAGGTTTCGAGAATCTGAAGAAATTACTGCACGTAAGCGATGATATTACGGACCTTCGATCCTTCAGGTGGTACTGCATCAAAAAGCGACATCAGTGTGTAAAGGATATTACCACATGGGCTCAGGAACACTTCACAAAACCACTGTCAGTAAGTACAGTTTGTCGCTACATCTGGAAGTGCAAGTTAAAACTCTCCAATGCAAAGCGAAAGCCATTTATCAACAACACCCAGAAACGCTGCTAACTTCACTGGTTTTGGGTTTTGGATAATCAATGTTGTATCACTAGGTTGTGCCTGCTGGTTTATCAGATAAAAAGTCGAAATTATTAGATAAAGAGTCATAATAATGAGATAAACTAATAATTAAGTGATACAAAGTTTAATATTATAACTCAATTATTATAATTATGATTTTTTAATCTTATAATTATAATGTTTTATCTTGTAATTTCAACTTTTTATCTCATTATTATGACATTTTTTTCCCAATAATTTTGACATCTCATCCTGTAATTATGACTTTTTAATGTCATAATTATCAATCACTGAATCAAAGTTTATTTATATAGCCCTTTAACACAAGTGCCCCGAAGGGCTGCACAAACCACAAGGACATCCCCTGATCTGAACCCACACCTGATCTGAACCAAAGGAAAAACTCAAAGAGCCCAAAATGAGAAAAAAAAGAAACCTTGGAAAGGGGTCGCAGATGTAGGGACCCCCCCTCCCGGGTGACCGGCTGCAATGGATGTCAAGTGGGTACAGTTACTGAATTGTTCATGATATTGTGTGAGTCCAGTTCATTTGGGGCTAGTAGAAGGTCACAGGAGGTCTTCTTTCATGTCATAGATGTGTGGTCCACCCCAGGTCACAACTTAAACCAGCCTATGCCCCCTCCAGACGGATACGTTTTCAGGTATTATCAGTGGCCACCTGGTAACCTCTCCAGTGGAGGGGGGCAAAAAAAGAGAAGCGGCAGGTCAACTGGTCTAAAATAGAGTCTATTTAATAGCTAGTTTTAAGATGTAAGAGTAAAACAACTTGCACTGAGCCTAGTCTATAAAATTCGCTACACCTCCCTGATACCGAAGTACATGTCAAACTACTTCCTTAATCGCCATAACCACAACACCAGGGGGAGCTCTACTAACCACGTTAAACCCAGATTCCGATCTAACAAAGGTCTTAACTCATTCTCTTTCTATGCCACATCAATGTGGAATGCGCTCCCAACAGGTATAAAAGAAAGGGCATCTCTATCCTCCTTCAAAACCGCAATAAAAGTACACCTCCAGGCAACTTCGACCCTAAACTAACACCCTCACCGGGTTGTTGTTAATAATCAAATGTAAACAATCAAATGCAGATATTTTTCTTATGCCTTCTGATCTCTCTCTCTCTCTCTCTCTCTCTCTCTCTCTCTCTCTCTCTCTCTCTCTCTCTCTCTCTCTCTCTCTCTCTCTCTCTATGTCCACTACTTGCTGTACATATCCTACCAAGTCAGACCTACACTGTTTCAATATCCATTTCTCTGTTCTCAATTGTTGATGACTGATGATAACAACCAAACCTAACCCCCCCCCCACACACACACACACCCGAATTGTAAATAATGTAAATAATTCAATGTATACACCCTGATGATTATCTTATGTGATGACTGTATTATGATGATAGTATATATGATCGTATATATCTGTATCATGAATCAATTTAAGTGGACCCCGACTTAAACAAGTTGAAAAACTTTTATTTTTTATTATACATTTATTGGTCAATTGTACGGAATATGTACTTCACTGTGCAACCTATTAATAAAAGTCTCAATCAATCAATCAAAATGGGACTTAAATGCGTCCACTGAGCATTTATGACTTTTTATCTCATAATTTTGACTTTTCAATCACATAATTACGACTTTATCTCCTTATTTTGACTTTTTATCTCATTTCGACTTTTTATCTCATCATTTCGACTTTCTTATCTCAGAATTTCAACATTTTCTCTCAGAATTTCATCTTTCTATCTGATATTTATGACTTTCTACTTCATGGTAATGACTATTTATCCTATAATTTGGACTTTTTTGTCTCATATTTTCAACTTTTTATTTCATCATTTCAATTTTCTTATCTCATAATTTCGACTTTTTACCTTATAATCATGAGTTACGATACGGGTATTGTTTTTTTCAGTAGTGTAAACAGGCTTGCATAGAAACGAGTCATTAGAATGTGTAAGTGTGCCTAATATTGCGACCAGTGAGTGTGTTAGTATGCATGCTTCAACATGTACAGTACATATGGTCTTGCACGTTCATATAATAGTGTACTGTAAATCAAAACTTGTAGTAGGTGAGTGTGGTCTGCATCTGACAGTTTCAGTTGGCCTTATTTCCCCAGTATGAGTTTATGTTGCAGCCAAGCCCCCATATTTGAGTCTCCAGCTTTGTTCCACTGCTTACTGCAAGCCTTTCCTAGCAGAAAGACGACTTCTGCGATGTTGAGCAGGATACAAACGCCCGACACAGCCAGCATGAACACGGTGAAGACGGTTTTCTCCGTCGGCCTGGAAACAAAGCAGTCCACTGTGTTGGGACAGGGGTACGAGTCACATTTGACCAGGCGGATCATCTTGTAGCCGGGGTAGATCATGTAGAAGATGTACATGAAGGTCACCTCAAATGTGACCCTGAACAGCAGGCTGATGACATACGTCCACCAGAGGGCGCCCGTGATTCTCATCTTCTGGGTCTTAATCTGCTCCAGGTCTTTGGGGTTGCTCTTCCCTGACAACGTGTAGAGCCTCTTGTCCACATGGCGACGATGGGCCACGTGCATGGCGACCAGAAGGGCGGGCGTGGAGACCAGGATGAGCTGCAGGGCCCACAGGCGGATGTGGGAGATGGGGAAGAAGTGGTCGTAGCAGACGCTGTTGCAGCCCGGCTGCTGGGTGTTGCAGGTGAAGCCCGACTTCTCGTCCCCCCACACACTCTCTGCTGCCACCACCAGCACCAGGATGCGGAAAATGAAAAGCACTGAGAGCCAGATGCGGCCGATTCCTGTGGCGTGTCTGTTGACGCCGCTGATGACAGCATAAAATGAGGCCCAGTTCATTTTTTGTTCCGGGTCTGAAAGACAGAAAAAACTGTTTCAGCCCTTCTCTTGGATCAAGTAGTCCATTTTTTCTTCTGGGATTTAGGTTATGCATGACCTTTCATGGAACATTTGCTTGTATTTTCTTTATTAGAAATGACAGTAACACTTTAGTAGACTTAGACTTCGACTTCCTTTTTATTGTCATTTAAATTTGAACTTTACAGCACAGATAAGAACGAAATTTCGTTACATAAGCTCATGGTAGTGCAGGATAAAAAAGCAATAAGGTATATATATAAATAAATAAATATATATAAATAACATATAAATATATATATAAAATAAATAAATATATATAAATATATATAGATACATAAATAGATTACTGTACTGATAAATATATTGCACTTTTTCACATGTGTCCACGTTTATGGATGTATGTTATATTGTCTTTTTTATTCCAGTGAGTTAATCCATTTTGGGGGGAGTTGAGGTGATAATGTATGTATGGGGAACATATTCACCACTATTGAGTTGCTTATTAACAGGCAAATAAGTAACATATTGACTCTTAATTAGTCATTATTAAGTACTTATTAATGCCTTATTCTGCATGGCCTTATTATACAACCAGTAAGCCGGTAACACTTTAGTATGGGGAACATATTCACTATTACTAACCCTAACCATAACCCTAACTCTAACCCGAACCCTAACCCTCTAACCCTAACCAAATAACTCTAAATTAAGTCTTTGTTACTTTGAATATCTTCCCCTAGTGTCCAAATAACTCTACATTAAGTCTTTGTTACTTAGAATATGCACCTTTTTACTGAAATGACAAATGACAATCCTTCATTGTGCCATTATAAATTTGAAACATAACATGACATAAATTAACAACAGATAGCATACAGTGCATCCGGAAAGTATTCACAGCGCTTCACATTTTCCACATTTTGTTAGTTACAGTGTGATTCCAGAATGGAATACGTTTATTTTTGTCCTCAAAATTCTACACAAAATACCCCAAAATTACAATTTTAAAATGTTTTTTAGAGCTTTATGAAATGTAATAATACTAAAAAAAAATCACATGTACATAAGTATTCACAGCATTTGCTCGGTCATTTGTTGATGCACCTTTGGCAGCAATTACAGCCTCAAGTCTTTTCGATACGATGCCACAACATTGGCACACCTATTTTTAGGCAGTTTCGCCCATTCTTCTTTGCAGCACCTCTCCAGCTCCATCAGGTTGGATGGGAAGTGTCAGTGTGCAGCTATTTTCAAGTCTGTCCAGAAATGTTCGATGACATTCAAATCTGTGCTCTGGCTGGGCCACTCAAGACATTTACAGAGTTGTCCTGATGCCATTACTTTGATATCTTGGCTGTGGGCTTAGGATCGTTATCGTGCTGAAAGATGAACTGTCGCCCAAGTCTGAGCTCAAGAGCGCTGTGGAGCAGGATTTCGTCCAGGGAAAGTCAAGCACAAATACAAATAGACGGAGTAGACATTGAAAGGGTAAAATAAAACACATTTTGGGTGTAATAATAGAACTGGAATTCCCATGGAAAAATATACAACTTAAAGTAGCAAGAAACACGACAATAATGAATTAAGCAAAATATGTTCTGGACCAAAAATCACTTCATATTCTCTACTGCTCGCTAGTGTTACCATATTTGAGTTATGGTGCAGAAATATAGGGAAACAACTACAAATGTGAACGTCATTCACTAAATACAATAAAGATCAGTTAGAATAATACATAATGTTGGATATAGAGAACATACAAACCCTTTATTTATTGAATCAAAAATATTGAAATCATCGACTTGGTGCATTTGTAAACAGATAAAATTATGTACAAAGCAAACTATAACCTGCTACCCAGGAATGTACAACAATTCTTCTCAACAAAAAATGAGAAATAAAACCTTAGAGAAAAATCTAATTTAAAACATTTGTATGCACTTACAAAACCTAAGACCTTTAGCATATCCGTATGTGGAATTAAATTAAGGAATAAATTAAGCAAAGAAATTAAACAAAGCACCAATATGATTCAGTTTTAATAACTGTTCAAACTACAAGTGTTCACAAAGTACAGATAACAATTATTATATACATTATGAACCCAAGGTGAACCATAAATTACTTAACTATTTATTTATGACAACTTAAATTTTTGTGTACATGTTATATGTCTAATATTTATTTATGTATTCAATATTTGTTTACTTACTTATAGTATATTAATCTATTTACTCATTTATTTATCCACTGTTCTGTTACAAATAGAGAACAAACAAATGGAATAAAACAGCTATGGTACGAAAAGGGGTAGTGTCAAATAAGCGCTGCTTCTTCCTACTCCTTTTCGGTAATGAAACAACTGGAAATATGTGATGTCATGTAATTGTATTGTATGCATTTTTGAAATACTGAAAAATGACTGACAGACTGACTTATGTCTCTGTACATCGCTGCATCCATATTTCTCTCTATCCTGATTAGTCTCCCAGTTCCTGCCGCTAAAAACGATCCCCACAGCATGATGTGCCACCACCATGCTTCACTGGAGGGATGGTGTTGGCCTGGTGATGAGCGGTGCCTGGTTTCCTCCAAACATGATGCCTGGCATTCACGCCAAAAAGTTCAATCTTTGTCCCATCAGACCTGATCATTTTGTTTCTCATGGTGTGAAAGTCTTTCAGGTGCATTGTGCACTTCCATCTGTCCACTATACCATACAGGCCTAACTGGTGGATTGCTGCAGAGATGTTGTCCTTCTGGAAGGTTTTCCGCTCTCCCCAAAAGAATGCTGTAAGTCTGAAAGAGTGACCATCGGGTTCTTGGTCACCTCCTTAACTAAGGCCTTTCTCCCCCAGTTTAGACGGCCGGCCAGCTTGAGGAAGAATAATTTTGGTTCCAAACGTTTTCCGTTTACAGATGTTGGAGGCCACTGTGCTCATTGGGACCTTCAAGGGAGCAGATATTTTTCTGTACCCTCATCCAGATTTGTGCATTAAGTAAGTCCTATCTATTAAGGTCTACAGACAATTCCTTTGACTTAATTCTCAGCTTTTGCTCTGCGATGCTTTGTCAAGTATTGGACCTTAAATATAGACAGGTCTTTTCAAATAATTCCCAACCAACTAAAATTACCACAGGTGGACTCCAATAGGGCTGTAGGAACATCTCAAGGAGGATCAGTTGAAACAGGTTGCACCTATTATGTGTAAAACTTTGGGGACAAAAATGAACTTATTCCATTTTTTAATAAGGCTGTAACATAACAAAATGTGGAAAAAGTGAAGCCCTGTGAATCATTTCCAGATGCACAGTGACATATCATAAAGTACCATGACATAACATAACATAACATAACCATCAATCCATCCATTTTCTACCGCTTGTCCCTCTTGGGGTCACTGGGGTCACTGGGGGGCTGTAGCCTATCCCAGCTGCACTCGGGTACACCCTACAAAAGTCATAACGAGTGTTGGGAAAAATACTTACAAGTATAGTTACTACTTTCTTTCCAAATAAACTATTTATTCAATAATGGAATTGCAACCTAAATGTGAGTGATTCCCAAGAACAAACGTAAATAAAGTAAACAAAGTAATTATTTCATTACTTTTTTGAAAACGTGCCACATTTCACTGCAAGTAACAACAACGGCGTTGTAATGTTTGAAACAGTAATTAATTAGATTATTCGTTTCTACAGAACAGTAACGTCTTGAGTACAGTTACTTTGTAACGCCATTATTTTCAACATGACTACAACATAACGTAACATTACGTAACATACCGTAAAACAAAACAAATCAACGCAGTTTAACATAACATTACACAAATTAGTATACCATAAAACTAACATACTTTAATTGTATGACGAGAAACATAACATGCCATAACACTGCTATAATATAGCATGTTTTATAGGTTAACATACTGTAACACAACACAAATTAACACAAATAAACCAAAAATTAAACAACACAAATTACCAGAACATAAGATAAAGTTGATGTTATGCACACAACACATATCCATAGATTAAAAGTCAATATAAGTAGTTATATAAAACTAAATCACTGCAGAACCCAATTTAAAATGTTAAAATTGTGCATCAATTTTGCACAAAGTATGCATGTGAGAGTTGTTACCAGGTTCAGCAGGCGGCGTAAGAGGCATATGAGGCAGCGAGGAGCACACTATTGGCCCACTATCTTGGCATGGATGACTGCCCAAATGATGGGGGGCATTTTTACCCTCCTCTGTATTTGGCAGACCCCTTATGAGAGACCTGGCACCGTGTGTCATGTGACACGTTCCTGCCAGTCGCCACAATGCGGCCTACAAACTGAGTAAATGCATTGCAAAAGTACCTCAGACAGAATAGTGTGCACAGTGCATGCGATTAGCAAACATTCAAACAGCAAGTAGAATGTCCTTACCTTTAGTTGAGGCTTACAAAAAATAACATATTTTTGGAACTAATGTCTGCCACCAGTAAGCGGCAAGACTTTGCATCGCAAATGATATCACACACGCACACTCGCCACAGCCCTGCACTGAGCAGTCATATGCTTCACTGCACACACTATTTTGCATACAATAGCTCCATTTAAGCAGGCCAAACAAACAACCTCACAGTTCAGTTCAGATGTTTTAATTTGGGCCCAGGAGGAATCTGTGAGTGGGACTGCTGTCTGCTCTCTTGGCCTTCTGTGCCTTGTTCCTGAGAGGAAGTGGAGGCAGTGCAAAAAATGAATAAAACAACAAATGACCCAGAATATCAAGATACAATTCACCAATTTATTATTATGATATGTGTATTTATTGTAGATAATGGGTTTTTACAATAACATAGCTCCCTGGCTAAATATTTCCGATTGTGTGACTAAATTTTGCAAAGGTTTTTTACAAAATGCCATTTCCCAAATCTTAGGAGTGCTTTTGAATCTGCCCAATAGCTCTTGGAAATGACCCAGAATCACTTGAGCCACATGTGCAAACCCATAGAATGCACGTATGAACGTTGTCTCTGTGCCTTTACAAAGATAATAATCATAGAAACATGTAATTAACAAAAAACGTATTATTGTGGTTGTATACAGTGTTCGATTTACAATTTTGACCTGTTTATAATGATATTCTACTTTTGTTTGGTCTAAAGGAGGACATCTAGAGGTCAGTATGAGCAATTGCAATGCTCTGAAATTAGACTTAGACTTAGACTTCCTTTTATTGTCATTCAAATTTGAACTTTACAGTACAGATAAGAACGACATTTCGTTGCATTAGCTCATTGTAGTGCAGGATAAAAGAGCAATAAGGTGCAGATATAAATAAATAGATTACTGTACAGATAGATGTATTGCACTTTTGCATATGCATCCACGTTTACGGATGTATGTTATATTGTCTTTATATTAGTGATGTCATGGCTGGATTTCTTCATTTTAGTCAAAGATCATCTGTATGACAGGAACACTGCTGTTTTCAAGGACCAAGTGCAAAAATACTATAGTCAAAGATCTTCTATATGTCAGGTTTTTTTTAAGGATCTAGTCAAACCAAACTAGTCAAAGATCATCGATATGACAGAGGCAGAAACACTGATGTTTTCAATGACCGAGTGCAACAATAGTCAAAGATTATCTATATCAAAGTAAAGTTCTACTTTTTAAAGGATCTAGTGTAAAAATACTATAGTATACATATAGTCAAAGATCGTCTATATCAGTGGTTCTCAACCTTTTTTCAGTGATGTACCCCCTGTGAAAATGTTTTTAATTCAAGTACCCCCTAATCAGAGCAAAGCATTTTTGGTTGAAAAAAGAGATAAAGAAGCAAAATACAGCACTATGTCATCAGTTTCTGATTTATTAAATTGTATAATAGTGCAAAATATTGTTCATTTGTAGTGGTCTTTCTTGAACTATTTGGAAAAAAAGATATAAAAATTACTAAAAACTTGTTGAAAAATAAACAAGTGATTCAATTATAAATAAAGATTTTTACACATAGAAGTAATATCAACTTTAAGTGCCCTCTTTGGGGATTGTAATTGAGATCCATCTTTGGATTCATGAACTTAATTCTAAACATTTCTTCACAAAAAAAGAAATCTTTAACATCAATATTTATGGAACATGTCCACAAAAAATCTAGCTGTCAACACTGAATATTGCATTGTTGCATTGTATTGAATGGAATAGCCTACTTGATTTGATGTTCAGTTTATGAACTTACATTCATATTTTGTTGAAGTATTATTCAATAAATATATTTATAAAGGATATTTAAATTGTTGCTATTTTTAGAATATTTTTTAAAAATCTCACGTACCCCTTGGCAGACCTTCAAGAACCCCCAGGGGTACGCGTACCCCTATTTGAGAACCACTGGTCTATATGACAGCAACACTGCTTTGGTCAAGAACGTAGTGCAAAAATAGTCGTCAAAGATCATCTATATGACAAGAGCACTGCTATTTTGAAGGATATATTGATAAAATAGTAGACAGATCCTCTATGTGCCAGGAATCCTCTGCTTTTCAAAGGATCTAGTACCCGGTTGGTAGAGCGGCCATGCCAGCAACCTAAGGGTTCCTAGTTCGATCCCCTGGCTTACGCCATCCTAGTCACGTCCGTTGTGTCCTTGAGCAAGACACTTCACCATTGCTCCTGATGGATCGTGTTTAGGGCCTTGCATGGCAGCTCCCGCCATCAGTGTGTGAATGGGTGAATGTGGAAATAGTGTCAAAGCGCTTTGAGTACCTTGAAGGGCTATACAAGTATAACCCATTTACCATTTTATATAACAATACTAGTCAAAGATCCTCTATATGACAGAAATTCTCTGTTTTTTTAAAGGATCTAGTGCATAAAAAATACCATTGTCAGAGATCCTCTGTATAACAAGAACACTGCTGTTTTAAAGGATCTAGTGCAAAAATACTAGTCAAAGATCATCTATATGACAGGAACACTCCTGTTTTCAAGGACCTAGTGCAACAATACTAGTCAAATGTCATTTATATGACAGAAATGCTCTACTTTTTAAAGGATCTAGTGCAAACATACTATTGTCACATATCCTCTGTATAACAAGAACACTGTTATTTTAAAGGATCTAGTGCAAAAACGCTAATCAAAGATCCTCTATATCAGTGTTTCTTAACCATAGGCCCGAGGCCCATTGTTAGGCCGCAAGCGCCCCCGACAGGGCCGCCAAAAAATATCTCTTTCTCAGCTGTGGTCCGTATGGGCCGCAGTGGTACTCGGTTGTATTACACTTTTTCACTACTTCTGGCAGTCATGACAATATCAAACAATAAGAAGAAGTCCGGAGCTAAAGTCATAGAGAAGTTTCCATCCCCATCCATCCATTTTCTACCGCTTATTCCCTTTTGGGGTCGCGGGGGGCGCTGGAGCCTATCTCAGCTACAATCGGGCGGAAGGCGGGGTACACCCTGGACAAGTCGCCACCTCATCGCAGGGCCAACACAGATAGACAGACAACATTCACACACTAGGGCCAATTTAGTGTTGCCAATCAACCTATCCCCAGGTGCATGTCTTTGGAAGTGGGAGGAAGCCAGAGTACCCGGAGGGAACCCACGCAGTCACGGGGAGAACATGCAAACTCCACACAGAAAGATCCCGAGCCCGGGATTGAACCCAAGACTACTCAGGACCTTCGTATTGTGAGGCAGATGCACTAACCCCTCTGCCACCGTGACGCCCAGAAGTTTCTCAAGCGCAGAAATTATAACGAAAGTGGTGAAGCTGTATTTCCATTTACACTTTCATTTTGTCAAACTGTATGCGGGCTCCATCTGTTGGTACGCCAAAGAATCACTTAATCAAATATTCAAACACAGTGTTACTTTTCAAACTGTGTGTAATGTTAAATATCAAATATACTTGTTAAAAAAAAAAACCTCTACCTTGATTTTAATAAATACTTAGGCCTACTATGTTTTTGTGTTTTAATGTTGGTCATTATGGTGGTACTTGGAGAGACAAGTGTTTTCTGAGGTGTTTGAGAACCATTGCCCTAGATGAACCACCTTAGAAATTTGGTTTTGTTTAAAAAAAAAAAAATACATTATTTTTTTTCTTAAGTAAAAGAAGCAAACAAAATAAATATAAAGTGGCCAGAATATGAATTCAAATAATAGTAAAATTGGACATTGTTAATTTAAATATGACTATAAATCCGAGTGTAAAGTAAACATTAGCTGATACACACAGGATCATCACCAGTGAAAAATATGAATGATAATAACATATAATTATTATTGTTATGAATATATAATTATTAGTGCAATTCTTTGGGGTTAAATCCCCCCCTCTTTTAAACTTAGTGACACCTGTGTTTTTAACTGAACACACAACAGTTATGTGCAATGAGATACAAAAGTGAAACTTGTACATAACTTTCTCCTATACTGCCACAAATAGATTTATTATAGTTTCACCTTTCTTTTATCACCACATCCGGGTTCCAAATGTAGGTAGTGTGTGTGAATGCTTAAAGGAGAGCTTTGTTGATGTTATGACATCTGGGTTAAGTGAAATGTTCCAAGTTAACTGGTTTAAGATAGGATAAAGTCTTTTTTTTTGTCCCACAATGGGGAAATTATGTTGTTGCAGTGCAGGTTTTAACATACAGGAGCAGAAATAAAACATAATGAAAAACAAAAAAATAGTAATAAATACTGCATATTGTGCACTAATATGTATAGATAAAAGATACAATTAAAACAAAAACCACTAACAACCATATTGCACACCAAGAAAAAAAGGGCACAGTAATCACAAAAGTGCGTTGTAAAGTCTTATGGCTATGGGTAGAAAAGACCTGAAAGGTAGCGTTCCTTCTTGCACTGTGGATGCAACAGTCTAATGTTGAAGGAGCTACTCAGGGCCTCCACAGTGCCGTGGGATTGGACATTATGGATGTCAATGTGGTCTGCATTCTTCTGTCAGCCACCTCCTCAATGCTGTCTAGTGGGCAGCCTAGGACAGAATCAGCTCTTTTAATCTGACCGTGCTAACCCCAACCCAGCAACATCGCAGAAGCCACCACTTAAAAAATGCGCAGCAGTGACCCGCACACCCCGAAGGACCTCAGTCTCCTCAATAGGTGTAGGCGACTTTGACCCTTCTTGTACACAGCGTTTGAATTGTGAGTCCAGTCCAGTTTATTGTTGAGGTGTCTTTAAATAAGTCCACTATTTCTATATCAGATCCCTTGATGTTCACACTCCCTCCACCCAGGTGGAACAAACAATTTTACATTTTTGATAGGTGTAGGTAGTTAAACGTTATTAATTTCGATTCAAGCAACCTTATTATTTAACTTTCACGTCTATTTTTTTTATATTGACATACTGTATAGGAAATATTTTTTGTTTAGATCTAAAAATGACAAAAGAAAGAAAAGTTCAAATTCAATATTGAATATTAAAATATAAGCTGCAAAGAACATTGCACACAAATATAAACACATTTTCTAACTAAAGATATTTTGGCATATTACATAATGTTTCACCCAAGACAATTATACAGGGGCGGCGTGGCGCAGTGGAAGAGTGGCCGTGCGCGACCCGAGGGTCCCTGGTTCAATCCCCACCTAGTACCAACCTCGTCATGTCCGTTGTGTCCTGAGCAAGACGCTTCACCCTTGCTCCTGATGGGTGCTGGTTAGCGCCTTGCATGGCAGCTCCCTCCATTGGTGTGTGAATGGGTAAATGTGGAAGTAGTGTCAAAGCGCTTTGAGTACCTTGAAGGTAGAAAAGCGCTATACAAGTACAACCCATTTATCATTTATTATCATTTATACATTGCTACAGTAAATTGCAACTTTATTTTTTCCTGACTTTTAGCAAGACCATGACTGTTACATTAGTTACATTAAAAACATCACATGTTTTCTGTTGCACATTTCAACATTAGTGAAAAAGTGGCGGAAGAAGCATAACTGATTTCCACTGTTAGAAAGCCACTAGTGAAAGAAAAGCACATCACCAAAATCCTATTGCAAAAAATATATTTCTAATGTTGCCTGTTTGTGTCTGAATAGTACTTGTTCATACATTGGTAACATCTATCTCTTTTCTAGAATGAATAACGTTGCACGAGGAAAAATTGGAAATCACGAAAATGTTTAGTTATGATTGAATTAGATTTTTAATACTGAATTATATACTTTCAGGTGCATCTCAAATGAATGTTGTGCAGAAGTTATTTTATTTTATGACTTTGGTTTAAACTATGAAACCAATTAAAGGCTCTGGGAGTTTCTACCGTTTATTTTTTGATTAGAGCACAAACCAGTTTTATTACAAAATTGAAGTGTTTGACCATTTTTGTGAGATACTGAATATGGGGGTCATACTAGCAATAAGCTATAATTACCACAATTGTGAAGATTTTAAGAAATATATTCTCTGTTTGTAGTGAACTAATGAACTACAAAAATTAATTGACAGACTGCACCTGTAAGTTAATTTTTTTATTTTACTATGAAATTAGATTATTTTTTTAAATAACTGTTTCCTGTTTTAGTTCTACAGTTGTTTCCGGTTTGCTATCAGGTGGCGTTGTATTCGGTAAACCGTTTTGTATTAAATTATGACCAAACTGAAAATAAATATATGTTGTCATACAGACATTTGGTATAAATTTAAAATGTATTCGTCAAAAATATAAAAGTGTGAAATGTGATGCCGCTTGCGTTAGTTTGGAGCTGGCTCCACTCCCGGATGGCAGCGGTCCCTTTAAGAAAATCATGGGTGTGTAAAGATATATTTTTTTTGTGTTAGTTCTGGGCCTGCCGGTCGCGTTCCATTTAGCGTTTTCTTAGGCTACTTGCCAACATGCGTGGCATTACGATACAAATTACACACTACCGCGAAAATTCAACCTAATTTAGTTTATCTTTATTCTTCAACGGGCTTGAGAAACACTTTGAGTGTACATTAGAAAAGAGAAGTCAAAATAGGACGCGTGATAATGCGAAACTTTTCGGAATGGGACGTGACCAGAAAAAATATTCGCCACTCTTATTGGTAGGTTCATCACAACACGGGAAAAGTGGCAAAAGCCGATAAACATTTGAGTAATTAATAATCGAGAAAAAACCGGACAGTCACGGAAAAGGAAGCATTGGAGCCATATCATCTACCTGTTTTTATTCTTGGTCAGTTTTCTAAGTGACCGGCGGCCATTGCAGGCTCCCACGGGCAACATGGTTGTCCAAGCTGGGCGGCAATGAGCGGCGTGTAGCACTTGAACATCAGCGGCTGTGTACGAACCGAACTCGGTCTCTCTTTTGCCCTCAAGATGGGGCATCCTCCTCTGGAGTTCAGCGACTGCTACTCGGACAGTCCTGACTTCAGAGAGACACTCAAGTGCTATGAATTGGAGCTGGAGAGAACTCGGAAATTCCTAAAGGAGCTAATAAAGGATGGAAACAGTGTGATCAATGCAATAAAAGGTAAGCATGCACGATGTACCTTTTTTTTGTGGCATATTTCATGCTGCTAAAGTGTGCAGGATGAGTCTGGGCTGGTGCTAGAGCTGAGCAAACACTCTTAATATATATATATATATATATATATATATATATATATATATATATATATATATATATATATATTATATGAAAATAATAATATTAATAGTGCACACATGTCGCTCCCTCTGCCTGAGTGGGTCAAGAAGAGCAGCTTACAGTGTGGCAACAAGCTTACAATGGCTACATTTGGGGTCAGCACATTATTTGTTTGGTTTGCCAAGATACCATTCTGCTGCCCTGGCAAACAAACACAGTCATTGTTAGTGTTACACACTTGTGAGGTTCCAGTGTGCACTACTTGGCAAAGCGCAATGTCTTGTTGTTTATTGCACCGACACATCCACTAAAGTAATTTTAGGGATGGGCGATATGGCCTAAAATCTATATCGTGATATGAGTTACATATATACAGTTGCGATCAAAAGTTTACATACACTTGTAAAGAACATAATGTCATGGCTGTCTTGAGTGTCCAATAATTTCTACAACTCTTATTTTTTTGTGATAGAGTGATTGGAGCACATACTTGTTGCTCACAAAAAACATTCATGAAGTTTGGTTCTTTTATGAATTGGGTCTACTGAAAATGTGACCAAATCTGCTGGGTCAAAAGTATACATACAGCAATGTTAATATTTGGTTACATGTCCCTTGGCAAGTTTCTCTGCAATAAGGCGCTTTTGGTAGCCATCCACAAGCTTCTGGTTGAATTTTTGACCACTCCTCTTGACTAAATTGGTGCAGTTCAGCTAAATGTGTTACTTTTCAGACATGGACTTGTTTCTTCAGCATTGTCCACATGTTTAAGTCAGGACTTTGGGATGGCCATTCTAAAACCTTAATTCTAGCCTGATTTAGCCATTACTTGACCACTTTTGACGTGGTTTGTGGTCACTGTCCTGTTAGAACACCCAACTGCGCCCAAGACCCAACCTCCGGGCTGATGATTTTAGGTTGTCCTGAAGAATTTTGAGGCAATCCTCCTTTTTAATTGTTCCATTTACTCTCTGTAAAGCACCAGTTCCATTGGCAGCAAAACAGACCCAGAGCATAATACTACCACCACCTTGCTTGACGGTAGGTATGGTGTTCCTGGGATTAAAGGCCTCACCTTTTCTCCCTCAAACTTATTGCTGGATATTGTGGCCAAACAGCTAAATTTTTGTTTCATCTTACATCACATGGACAAAGATAAGACCTTCTGGAGGAACGTTCTGTGGTCAGATGAAACAAAAATGTAGCTGTTTGGCCACAATACCCAGCAATATGTTTGGAAGAAAAAAGGTGAGGCTTTTATTCCCAGGAACACCGGGTCTACCGTAAATCATGGTGGTGGTAGTATTATGCTCTGGGCCTGTTTTGCTGCCAATGGAACTGGTGCTTTCAATGGGACAATGAAAAAGGAGGATTACCTCCAAATTCTTCAGGACAACCTAAAATCATCAGCCCGGAGGTTGGGTCTTGGGCGCAGTTGGGTGTTCCAACAGGACAATGACCCCAAACACATGTCAAAAGTGGTCAAGGAATGGCTAAATCAGACTAGAATAAAGGTTTTAGAATGGCCTTCCCAAAGTCCTGACTTAAATGTGTGGAAAATGCTGAAGAAACAAGTCCATGTCAGAAAACTAGCACATTTGGCCGAACTGCACCAATTTTGTCAAGAGGAGTGGTCAAAAATTAAACCAGAAGTTTGTCAGAAGCTTGTGGATGGCTACCAAAAGCGCCTTATTGCAGTGAAACTTGCCAAGGGACATGTAACCAAATATTACCATTACTGTATGTATACTTTTGACCCAGCAGAATTGGTCACATTTTCAGTTGACCCATAATAAATTCATAAAAGAACCAAACTTCATGAATGTTTTTTGTGACCGACAAGTATGTGCACCAATCACTCTATCACAAAAAAATAAAAGTTGTAGAAATGATTAGAAACTCAAGACAGCCATGACATTATGTTCTTTACAAGTGTATGTAAACTTTTGATCGTGACTGTATATCACGATTCAGCAGCGATATTCAACTAATTGTTTTGGGGTCACATTTCCAGAAAGCTAAGGACCGGGATGACTGTATTTCTCCCTTTACTATTAGTCATATTCCGGAGAACCAGCGTCCTCTGCAGTAGACTTTTGATTTTGGTTCATTTACCTTGTCAGAGTTAAAGGAGCGCTGTTTTTAAGGACTTTCAACCAAAAAGCTAGTCAAGATCATCTCTATGACAGCACTTGAGTGTTTTAAGAATCTTCTGCAAAAAAGATTTAAAAACAGAAAAGCTAAACAAAAGCCGTCATTAACATCTAAACAGAAAAAAACAAGGTTCCAATAGGATAAGGAAAAGCAATCATGGGCTATGCATTTGGCGAAGTGATGGTGCTGGAAATTTTGTTTGGTGCCATTGCACCTGAAGAAAACATGCAAATGTCCACAGTCTTTGATGATATGTGGCTGCATGTCAAGTAATGGTAGTGGGGAGATGGCTGTCATTACATCTTCAAAAAATGCACAAGTTACATTGAATGGCATACATTGACACTTTTCCTATTTCATCAATCAAAAATATGTTTGGGGGTGATGACATTATTTTTATATATAATATAAAAACTTTTCTTTAAGAAAGATACCGGTACATAAGGTCAATGTCATGGCATTCAAAAAGTTCTGTGTTCTGTCGATGTCTGCAACCCACTGCCACTGAGCATGCGCGCGCATTGTATAAAGTTGAAGTACCACTGATAGTCACACACACACAGATGGTGTGGTGAAATTACCCTCTGTATTTGACCCATCCCCTTGTTCCACCCCCTGGGAGGTGAGGAGAGCAGTGAGCAGCAGTGGTGGCTGAGGTAATGGGTTTAATTTTTATAGTCTTTGGTATGACTCGGCCGGGGTTTGAACTCACAACCTACCGATCTCAGGGCGGACACTCTAACCACAAGGCCACTGAGCAGGTATAAACGCAAGAATGTCAACCATCTCAAATATTTGCTTCGAACGAACAAAAGCAACTGCCTCGTGTACAAATAAGTAGTGATTTTAAATCAATCAATCAATCAATGTTTATTTATATAGCCCTAAATCACAAGTGTCTCAAAGGGCTGCACAAGCCACAACGACATCCTCGGTACAGAGCCCACATAAGGGCAAGGAAAAACTCACCCCAGTGGGACGTCGATGTGAATGACTATGAGAAACCTTGGAGAGGACCGCATATGTGAGTGTCCCCCCCCCGCCCCCTAGGGGAGACCGAATGCAATGGATGTCGAGTGGGTCTGACATAATATTGTGAGAGTCCAGTCCATAGTGGATCCAACATATAGTAAATGATGTTTCTTCCACTGTATCTTCTGACCCGCAAGCATGTAGACAATTACAGCGTGAGAAAGTTCTCATTGATGCAAACAATGGTATCTTAAAGTTTAAACAGTATTATTGATTTCAGTGAAAATAAACAAAATTCAACCGCAAATATGACGTTAGGGCGTAATCTAATAGACCCCACTGTCGAGTTATGCTTTTTGTGGCTTTTTTTTGAGGAAGGAGCCAAATTCGACAGAACACCGGCTTTCAATCCAGTTGAACATTTGTGGTGGAAATTGAAGAAAATGGTCCATGACAAGACTCCAAACTGCAAAGCTGATCTGACAACAGCAATCAGACAAAGTTGGAGCGAGATTGATGAAGAGTCCATCAGAGAATGCAAGCTGTTATAAAAGCCAGAGGTGGTGTAACAAAATACTAGTGGAACGTTGTCGTGACGTTGTCGTGTTTTTTTAATTTTGTTTTTCATGATTCCATAATTTCGTCCTCAGATTTGCGTGATTAATTAAATTAAATTAATTTAATTTCATAATTTGCTACTCTGATGTAAAAATTAAACTGTTACTAACACACTTGATTTTCTTTATTTCTTCTAATGTTTCTTAATGCCAGGAAGTTGCATTTTGAAATGACAATACTTTTGTGTCCTGCCTGTTATTTGCTTCTTTTTTTGGGATAAAATTCAACAACGGAAAAAACATCCTCCAAGTTTGATGATTCCATCATTTTTGTTAAGGGTTGTACTTACTAATGTACTGTAACATGGTTCTATCTACACTTCTGTTAAAATGTAATAAGCACTTATTATTTTGTTGTTAAGCTACTTTACATTAGTTTTAGGCGATATTACACATTTGACTATCAATCCAATACAAAGTAGTTACAGAGGCAGTATTGATCATACCAAAGCTGATACTGATACCTAAAAGTTTCGAGATCTTTGAATTAATCCGTTTTTTATCACAATTATAATTAGACAAAAACACAGGATGGCGGTGATGCATATCGATTAAATATTTACATTATTTCCTACTATTGGTTCAAATTTATTGAAATGTATTATTTGTTCTAATTAGTTTTAATTTGATTTAAATTATTTGATTTTGCTTTCAAAGTCCTCTTGCGTCCAGGAGGGACTTATTTCCTGAGTTTGTATACAATAACAGAAACAACAAACGGTTTTGTGATAGAAAAAAATATTGATCAAATCACTGTAGTATCAACCATACACTGATACTAAACTTGGTATTGTTACTGTCGATATTTGTATCGATCCGTTGATCTCTGTTTACATTCAAGAGTTCTAGCTTTGCGGTTAGCTTGATTTATTGTATCCTCCTACAGTGTGTAGTTTAGCATGTTTAGCAATTCCTCGCACCTCCAGGGATAAAAATACTTGTAAGAAACATAGTTTATTTTCTGCCATGGAGGCGAGCATAAGTTATTTAGAGGTGACTTTGCACTGTGGAGAGATGTTAGCCGCTAGGAGGATACTACGTTGGGTTGAAGATGCCTTCGTTTGCGTTTTCGCTGTCGACTTTGTGGGCCACAGACAGAATGTGTCAGTAACATGCATTATCACGATATAACGATAGCATTTGAAGCTCTATTGTCGGCCAAATTCACAATATTTATATTGTATATCTTGTATTGTACATCCCTGAAACAGATGTCAAACTGCACATTTTTCCTGCAAGTAAAACAAAGGGTTACAAGTTTGAAGATTCAGAAGATGATTTCAAATATGCCACTGGATCCATGAGCCAAGTACCTGAGGCCAAAATGTCTTACAGTATTGATTTAACAGCCCCTCGTTTGTTTAGATAATGAAAGCCAGACGTAGCTGGGATAATGTACGGCCATTTACTGGCTGCTGCACTGACTTTCCTTCCAGTGGAGAAATACAAAAGCAACGTGCAGCCAAAGGGGCACAAATGCCAAGTATATTCAATCCAAACCTGTGCTAAATCTTTCATTGTAATGTGCATGTACACAAACACTCCATCTGGCATTTTTCAAATGCCCCTCAATGTCTCCAACAAGTACTGACAGCAAAGTGTTGACAATGCCTCAGATGATCATAATAAATAACAAATCAAAAGCATTCCCTCATGTTGTGGACAATAACAACTGCAATCATTTGTGTGTTTTTATAGGTTATTCTGTGGCTGTACAGAAGTTCTCCCAAACTCTCAGCGTGTTCCAGTTCGACATCATAGGCGAGTCCCTGACAGATGACGAGATTAACATTGGTAAGAGGAAAACACAAAGTCATGATGTGGACAAAACTCAAGGCATGATCCTGCATAAGTTTACCACAATAGTTACAGCCCTTGCGCAATCAAATGAGATCCAGTGCAAGAGTTGGATAAAAAATGTGCCAAACAATAGACTTTTGTTCGACTTGCTTGTTTAAAGGTTGAACAATATTTGTATTATTGTGGTTGGAATTGGCAGCAGTGTTTCTCACAGAACTGCAATACATTAGTACTTCAACTTACAGTATGAGCTTTATTGGGTCTGTGACAGAGCTCTTAACTCAAAACACTTACATCTCAAAATAATGTTGCCCATTGAAATTCATTTGAATACCATTAATTGGTGCTTGGCCCGTCAAAACAGCAACATTTTAATATGTATGCATTTTAAAGAAAAAACTACTTTTAGATAAGCAATAATGTATTAAACAATGCAATTTGTATATGTTATGAAGTAAAGTAATACTAATGTACA
This sequence comes from Nerophis lumbriciformis, assembly GCF_033978685.3. Classification (NCBI taxonomy): domain Eukaryota; kingdom Metazoa; phylum Chordata; class Actinopteri; order Syngnathiformes; family Syngnathidae; genus Nerophis; species Nerophis lumbriciformis. The sequence goes on from NC_084556.2 coordinate 24,014,233, forward strand.
GCATTTACTTTGTAGAGCAGACTTTTACAATATCTCTTTCCAGCTGCTTCACCATCAACAGCTTTTCCATATTTCCATGGATGAATGTCAGCTGTTTGGATAATATTTGCTTGTAACTCACATCTCTTCTCTTAACTTAAAGCATAAAAATTAGCAGAGAGACAGCTCTTCTCTCAAAACACTCAGACATGCTTTGTTGGCATGGAAATGTACAACATTACCTAGAGACAGTGTGACTCAGTCCGCTCTGAGTGCTGCTTGAGTGCTTGGTTGCCCGCCAAGTTTCTGAGCCGGCTGAGTCTGCAACCCGACGTGATGTCAAATCTCATTAAGATATCAAATATGGCACTGTTATGTTTTACATGAATTGATACCCGTTAGTACAGACGAAATTTGATCGTGGCCTTTACTGGCCTATAATAGTACAGAATCCGGTGCCCACCCTATCCGAAGCGGACCGCCAAATAAATGAATATATGCGAAACACTGTGTAAAACTGCACTGTTAGTCTGAGATATTTTGACGCTGTCCTGTATCTAAATATTGTAACCACAATATTGGACAAGCTTTCAGTATGATGCAGTGCAGTCCTTCAGGTAACACCTCTCTGACATTTCAGTCAAAACTGAGCATCGGTCATGATTTTTTGATACAGTGTTTAGCAGATTTATGCATGTGATCAGTATGATGGAAGGTGAAGGCATGTTCACTTTTTGTTTTCAATTATTCATTCAAGGTGCTTTTGCAGAGTTTCATTATTATTTCTCCTCTGTGATCTTTTGTCTCCTCAGCTCAGTCCTTCCAAGAGTTTGCGGGACTCCTACAGGAAGTGGAGCATGACAGGGTGATGCTGGTGGGTTATCGACTTCCTCCACACGTCCTATTTGAGCTTTAGGAGATATTACGAAAAGCACATTTTCATCAGACACAGCCTCGAGCCTGATAAACTTACTTTCAAACTGAATGTGTGCACTCATTATGCGTCATGCTATGGTATTTATGTGATGGGTTGCAACTAGATGCAGATCCGGTTTAACTGGGTTGTCCGGGAATGGTAAACCTGATGTTACGTGTTTAACAGTGCTGAAAGAAATGCATAATTCCTGGGAAACACTTGTTTGTACTCTTATTGCGACAACTTTATTAAAGAATGTGTATATTTGGAATGGAACTGTAACATAAGCTCTTCTTGTTTGTATGTTTAGGTTCAGAATGCTTCAGATCTACTCATCAAACCTTTAGAGAAGTTCAGAAAGGAGCAAATAGGATTAACAAAAGTAAGTGTTTCTATGGCTGTGTCACATTGGATTTCAAGTCAAATGCATGTACAGCGTACAATCCGGGCTATAGACAGGATGTCATGAGCTACTTCTGCTTTATTTATTCTATAGACGTGCGTGCAACATGAGGAAGAAAACTGACATTTCCCCATTTTATATTTGATGTTTGAAGACAATTTGCTAAGACTTTCCTATAACTGGTATTTTTATTGGCCCTCAGCGTATTACAAAAATAAAATAATACAGAAAATGTATTGAGTAATAATAATTAGTTAGTTAAAGATAATGCCCATCCATCCATTTTCTACCGCTTATTACCTTCGGGGTCGCGGGGGGCGCTGGAGCATACTGTATACCCACCTACATTAGACTGGTTTTAACTGGGGCTGTGCCATTCAATACATTTTATTTTTTTTAAAAAAGCTCTAAATTAATCTTCTGTTGCTTCAAATAATTGTGTAATGAGTGTAACTACCGGTTACACGAATTGAAAAAAATCCGGACCGCAAGGAGTGCCCAGAACTTTAAATATACGTACCGTACATGGTTTCCTAATGGCTGCTGTAATAGAGCGCACATGAGAGCGGTGGTGTGTGGGTGCTGTGGTCTGTGTGGTGACAAACAGCGGAAAGTATTTTTTTATAAAAGTGCAATTTTAATGTTGATGATTTGCATTTGTTATAAAAAAAAAAAAAATATGGAAGTTATGGCAAGCAGAACAATAGTTTATTTAAACTGCTTTCCCTTAAACACGCCAATGAAAAAGTTCAAAGAAAACCAAAATAAGGACGCTAGGAAAACTGGGCAGACCTGGGCATGCAGAAACACGAGGACTCGATCCTGTGGGAAAATGACTGCGACCAACTGAGAACAACACTCCGGCAGCAACCAGCTGGAACAGATTGCTAAATAGGTACATGCGTAATTGGTTCAAGGCCCCCGCCCCCAATTCAACGGACGCCTCCTGGGGGTCTACCTGGCTTGTCTGGGAAACGGTGTTAAAAATCGTTAAGCTAGTCAGGGTCAATAACGAGTGACCTAGGGTCTTGCAAAAAGCCTTCCAAATTGCAAAGGAAAACTGCGGACCTCTGTCAAACACCACATCAGTGGGGATGCCGTGTATCCGAAACACGTGGAGCACTAATAGTTGGTACTGGGTGACAAGCGATTTTGGATCCATGCGGCCAGTTCAGCAAGTTGTATTAGACGCCTATGAATCTGGATGCGCGCTCTCAAATCGTACACGGAAGAAGTGTTACAAAAGTCACGTGTAAAAAGACAGCCAATAGAGGGTTTCTGCTCCTCGCAGATCGTAGATAGGCATGCACAGATTGTATTACACGCGTGCGCTTATGAAGCCGCACGCACAAGTTGTATTACACGTTCAAGAATCTGGATGCACAAGCTCAGATTTTACACGGCAGAAGTGTTGCAAAAGTCACGTGTAAGTAGACAGCCTATCAAGGGTTTCTTCTAATTAGGGACAGACAGACAACTTAAAACACACGTACGCGGATCTAAAATACACGCACTCAGATTGATATACAGACACTCAAATTAGTACACACGCACTCGAATTGGATTACACGCGCAACGAATGAGATACACATTTCCAAATAATTTTGTTACAATAATACTTCCATAGAAATGAATCATATATTTTGCAGAAATGTTAGTCAGTAAATCATAGTTTATTTGTATAGTACCTTACAACATCATGCAGGACAAACAAGTTAAAAACAAGTGAGAACAGAAATGAAATACGTTCATATAAAAACAGTACAGAGACTTGTATAAAAAAAAAAACTATAATTGCGTGTAAAAGCCAGTCTGAATAAGTAAGTTTTTAGTTGAGTTTTAAAAGCTTTTAGCCCTGTGCTGGATTTCAACTCAGAAGGAAGAGAGTTCCATAACTTGAAAGCGAAAGCAGCAAAAGCACGATCAGCTCATTTTTTTACTTTTTGTCTTTGGTACTTCCAAAGGTGTGTGCAAGGATAAGTGCAGAGCCCTGGGTGGGCGTTAAATAGTTATAATATTAGCCAAGTATATGTCAATTAAATAAGACATCCAGAACAGTTTTATAAGAGTACACAATAAATACCAGGCGACTCGTCTCATGGTAGTAGAATTAATCTGTTCCAGGTTCAAATTTTCACCCTCACGAAGCCTTTATTATTTATTTATTTATTTATTTATTGCCTGTACAGTGTACAGGCAATGTTAAAAGACCAGTTTGACATTCTTATCTGTCATTCATTTGTAAAAATAAGTAAAAAGTCAAAACTATCCTTTAACTTTGACAAGTTAGACATGTATGTAAGCATTGACAAACCGCACGAGTCTATTTTATATATTTTCTTGTATGTATTCTTCTATTGTCATGATGTTCTTCTCGTAAATCCTTTTCTCGGAGCTGGTCAAAAAAACAACAAAGATCCAAAGAAAAAGCGGATGTACAATTAGAATGAAACATTTGTTGCTTGCTGATGGTGGTCCAACCTAATAAAGTCTTCTTGAGTTTCAGAGGCATATTTTGCTCAGTGTTTTAGTTAAATTCTAAATAGTACTTGAGAAGTTCCACTGTTTTTTTTTAGCAGGTCTTAACCTTAATTTGTAGCCCTGTCTTAAACCCAGTAATTCATTTTCCCAGACTTTGGAATCCTTTCCCCTCCAGTGATTCCTTCTGCACTCGTATATTAAGGGTAATGAGGCATACCCCACCATCGAAAGGAATGTACGTTTACTAGATCCTCTCAGGAGAACATTGTTATATGATTAATCAAATTTGCTGACAAAAAGTCCTCCCTATAGATGCCAACACAGACATACTAAACTAATATATTTCTGAAAGCTCTACTTGCGTTGGATTTAAGAAAGTGTGTCATTGGAAATGATGAGTTGGGTTTGTTGATGCAGACAAATGGTTTTCACATATAATTAGGTATACAGTTTTATGTATGATACAATTTTTAATACAGTACGAATATGTATTGCCTCCTACTGAGATGCAATGCTTTGCTACACCTGAAAACTACATATTACTAGCATTAAAAAGTTTGAAAATTTTAACGGAAAATGCCATAGAAATGAAAGTTTGATATACTTACTTATTTAGAGTAGTCAGTGTACAGCTTGCATGGACTAACTATCCACTGACACAGTCCAAACACATATATTTTTGTCTAAAAAAATGGCATCATAAGTGAGTACCAAAATAAGAGTAATTGTGTATTATCTACAGTCAAACATGGTTGCGGTAGGGTCATATTCTGTGGCTGCACGAGTGCTGCTGGCACTGGGAAGCTGTGGTTCAACGAAGGAATTCTAACCAGCACTGTGATATTCTGAATCGGTATGATCCCTTCTGCAATTGGGACACATGTCAGTTTCCCTGCATGATAACGATCCCACACACGCCAAGATGACAAGTTTCTTAATAAAGAAGCTGTCTCCAGACTTGTTAGCCCTTTAAGTTTAAAGAAGGTGGAAGAGTGCTAGGTTTCCAACATCCACCAGTTCTGCCAGTGATGTCATCATGGAGGAGTGGAAGAGGATTCCAGTCACAACCTGTGCAACTCTGATGAATTCCATGCCCAAGGGGATTAAGGCAGTGCTAGATAACAATGTTGCTCACACTAAATATTCACACGTTGCTCACAATTTAGACATGTTCACTGTGAAGTGTACGCCTTTGTGTTGCCAGCTACTTAGACAATAATGGCTGTGTGCTGATGTTGACCTTTTTTCAGTGGATAGTAAATTTATACTGTAGGGATGTACTGTAACAATTACCAGTATTAAACAGTCACTCTAGGATTTTGCAGGCTTTTTATGTGATTGTTTTGCGGCTTGAAATGCCTGAATTTCTAGCAGAAAGTTGCGACAAAAGTTGCAATGTTGTGAGTTTTGTTTTCCCCAACATTTTGAACCAACCTGCGATTTTATGATTTTTTTTAAACAACGTTTTAAGTGTTCCTTTTACCCCAAAAAATAGGGGAAAAATTCCGTATTGATGTTTTACTCCTTTTGCACCGACTTAAAAGTAGACAGGTGTTGCAAAAACCCAGACTCGGAGCTTACTCTCAAATTACTCAAATGACTTAATTAATTATGATTAATTATAGTAATAGTTAATTATAAATAAACAAACACCACCAAGTGCTTCCTTATTGTCTTCTGTCTACTCCACAAGTTGCAGACATTTTCCATATACGTAAGTTTTACGCTTGAAAAGTGTTTGTCCATCTTAAAAAATAACTTTTTAGCACATCTAGCAATAGCGTGATAATAATAACCGTGATAATATTGGTCACAATAACTTTATCATTACAGCCTTGCTATACTGCTATATAAGCAGTACGCTGACTATTATTGTCCCTTGAAAAGATGGGACAAGCTGTAATAAATGGATGGATGGAATATGATTGATGCACTTTGTTGACATCCTGTGCCTACAATCTAAAGTAACGTCAATAAACGTAGCCACTGAAGTCCTGACTAATACATCAAATGAGTTTGTACAATCTTGACATGACATAAAATGTGATGTATTGTGTGCTGTGCAGGAGAAGAGGAAGAAATTTGAGAAGGAGAGTGAAAAATATTACTCCCAGCTGGACAAACACCTGAGTCTTTCTGCCAAGAAGAAGGAGAGTCAACTTCAAGAGGTCAGTGATGTTGTAGGAGTTATGGAGAACCACATGGCAGACTGCTTCATGCTGCTCCATTTGTCTTTTCCCACTACAGGCTGATGAAATCTTGTATAAGGAGCGAGTTAACTTCTATGAGTCCTCCGTGGAATATGTGTACCAGATACATCAGGTCCAAGACAGGAAGAAGTTTGATGTGGTGGAGCCAGTAAGTCAACACACACTTGACACAACCAGACATCTACACAAGGGACACAGATCTTCTCATCAATTCGAGGCGACTGAGCCTTAAGGCTGGTACACACATAAATGTTTTCTAGATTTAAAAAAAATCTGGAACAGACCTCACACATGAAGATAAAAAAATCAGGCATTGAGCATTTTAGTTTTTTTGTGTGTGATGTGCGATGATAATATCAACAGAGCACACTCCTAAATCCCTGCTCTACTTACTGCTAATGTTATCTTTCACAAATAACGTATTTTTGGATTTTTCTTCGCTAACAGCTAAATTATGGAATGCCCATCCATCCATTTCCTACCGCTTAGTCCCTTCGGGGTCACGGGGGGGCGCTGGAGCCTATCTCAGCTATAATCGGGCTGAGATAGGCTCCAGCGCCCCCCCGCGGAATGGATTTGGCAAATACTGTAAATCAAACAATGTACTAAAATTATCCACTTTAAAAAATTGTTCAAACTCAAAGTGTTTACCAAGTACAAGGAAGAAGAATCGTGACAAACATCCTGAACCTTGTCAAAGAAGTATAGTCTGGTGCGGCTAATACAAACCCCGTTTCCATATGAGTTGGGAAATGGTGTTAGATGTAAATATAAACAGAATACAATGATTTGCAAATCATTTTCAACCCATATTCAATTGAATGCTCTACAAAGACAAGATATTTGATGTTCAAACTCATACACTTTTTTTTTTTTTTTGCAAATAATAATTAACTTAGAATTTCATGGCTGCAACACGTGCCAAAGTAGTTGGGAAAGGGCATGTTCACCACTGTGTTACATGGCCTTTCCTTTTAACAACACTCAGTAAACGTTTGGGAACTGAGGAGACACATTTTTTAAGCTTCTCAGGTGGAATTCTTTCCCATTCTTGCTTGATGTACAGCTTAAGTTTTTCAACAGTCCGGGGGTCTTTGTTGTGGTATTTTAGGCTTCATAATGCGCCACACATTTTCAATGGGAGACAGGTCTGGACTACAGGCAGGCAAGTCTAGTACCCGCACTCTTTTACTATGAAGCCACGTTGATGTAACACGTGGCTTTGCATTGTCTTGCTGAAATAAGCAGGGGTGTCCATGATAACGTTGCTTGGATGGCAACATATTTTGCTCCAAAACCTGTATGTACCTTTCAGCATTAATGGCGTCTTCACAGATGTATAAGTTACCCGTGTCTTGGGCATTAATACACCCCCATACCATCACAGATGCTGGCTTTTCAACTTTGCACCTATAACAATCCGGATGGTTCTTTTCCTCTTTGGTCCGGAGGACACGACGTCCACAGTTTCCAAAAACAATTTGAAATGTGGACTCGTCAGACCACAGAACACTTTTCCACTTTGTATCAGTCCATCTTAGATGAGCTCAGGCCCAGCGAAGCCGACGGCGTTTCTGGGTGTTGTTGATAAACGGTTTTCGCCTTGCATAGGAGAGTTTTAACTTGCACTTACAGATGTAGCGACCAACTGTAGTTCCTGACAGTGGGTTTCTGAAGTGTTCCTGAGCCCATGTGGTGATATCCTTTACACACTGATGTCGCTTGTTGATGCAGTACAGCCTGAGGGATCGAAGGTCACGGGCTTAACTGCTTACGTGCAGTGATTTCTCCAGATTCTCTGAACCTTTTGATCATATTACGGACCGTAGATGGTGAAATCCCTAAATTCCTTGCAATAGCTGGTTGAGAAAGGTTTTTCTTAAACTGTTCAACAATTTGCTCACGCATTTGTGACCCTCGCCCCATCCTTGTTTGTGAATGACTGAGCATTTCATGGAAGCTGTTTTTATACCCAATCATGGCACCTACCTGTTCCCAATTAGCCTGCACACCTGTGGGATGTTCCAAATAAGTGTTTGATGAGCATTCCTCAACTTTATCAGTATTTATTGCCACCTTTCCCAACTTCTTTGTCAGGTGTTGCTGGCATCAAATTCTAAAGTTAATGATTATTTGCAAAAAAAAAAAATGTTTATCAGTTTGAACATCAAATATGTTGTCTTTGTAGCATATTCAACTGAATATGGGTTGAAAATGATTTGCAAATCATTGTATTCTGTTTGTATCTACATCTAACACAATTCCCCAACTCATATGGA